>NC_060269.1:102445316-102535002 GCF_021613505.1 Equus quagga | reverse complement strand
TGAAAAGTAAAGAGGGAGAAATGTGAGAGGAACCTTCGACCATTTCTAATGTCATATAAGTACATTCACAATTATAGACAATTATTAAATATAATTCACATGGAGAAAGGAGCCAAGAACATGAAATGGAGAAAGGAAAGTCTCTTCAATGAATGATGTTGGTAAAACTGGACAGCCACATGCAAAAGAATGAAAGTAGACCATTATCTTGCACAAAACTTAACTCAGAATGTATTAATGACTTGAATGTAAGATCTGAAATCATAAAACTCCTAGAAGAAAATATAGACAGTACACTTTTTGACATCAGTCTTGGCAGCATCTTTTTGGATACGATATCTACTCAGGCAAGGGAAACAAAAGGAAATATAACCAAATGTGTCTACATCAGACTAACAAGCTTCTGCAAGGCAAAAGAAACCATGAACAAGATGCAAAGACAACCCATCAACTGGAGAAAATATTTGCAAATCATACATTCTACGTGGAGTTAATTTTGAAAATATATAAAGAACTCATACAACTCAACAAGAAAAAAAATGGACAAAGGATATGAACAGACATTTCTCCAAAGAAGATATACAGATGGCCAAAACACACAGGAAAAGACATTCAACATCACTAATTATTAGGAAAATGCAAATCAAAACTACCAGGAGCTATCACCTTACACCTATCAGAATGGTTATAATTACCAAGACAAGAAATAATAAATGTTGGAGAGGATATGGAGAAAAGCAAACCCTCATAGACTGCTGATAGGAAGGCAACTGGTTCAGCTACTTTGGAAAACAGTATGGAGATTTCTCAAAAAATTAAAAATAGAAATATACAATCCAGCTATCCCACTACTGGGTATTTCCCCAAAGAACTTGAAATCAACAATCCAGAGAGATTTATGCACCCCTATGTTCATTGCAGCATTATTCACAATAGCCAAAATGTGGTAGCAACCTTTCTATGGATGAATGGATAAAGAAGATGTTGTATAAATATATTTGTCTGACTTATTTCACTTAGCATAAGACCCTCAAGCTGCACCCATGCTTTTGCAAATGGCATGATTTTGTCTTTTTTTAACATTTGGGTAGTATTCCATTGTATATATACCACATCTTCTTTATCCATTCATCCTTGATGGGCACTTAGTTTGCTTCCAAGTGTTGGCTATTGCGAATAATGCTGCAATGAACATAGGGGTGCATAGATCTTTTCAAATTAGTGTTTTCATGATCTTTGGATAAGTACTCAGAAGTGGAATAGCTAGATCATATGGTATTTCTATTTTTAATTTTTTGAGGAATTGCCACACTGTTTTCCATGCTGGCTGCCCCAGTTTGCATTCCCACCAGTAGTGACTAAGGAATGCACTAATCAAGTGGATAAAATTTCCTAAATCTTACGTTGATACTTGTGCTAGAAATATATGCATACCTCCTAAATTTATGTCTTCATTCATCAAGACATTTTGTGAGGTTTCTAGTGACTCAAGTTCAAAAAAAGTTTAGTAAGATGGATATGTAATTGCTTAGAGAAGTCCTAAGTGCTTCAATTGGAGGTTTATATCTTCCTGATGTGTCCTGCACTAGTAACGGGCCAAAGGGTTCTAACCGACGCTACAATATAAGCCTTTCCTAATATTTATGAGATTGACAGATCATTTTATATTTTCATTTCACCATTCCACTGATAAAAGATAAATTCCTTTGACTTTATATTTATACAAACTCACCTTCCAAGCCAGTAGGAAAATTAGGACTTCACACTGCAAACTAAAAACTTGACTGACTTAGTGCTTTGCTGTAAAACTGACCCCAGTTTTTTCTCATTAAATGTTTGGAACCAAAAAGTCAAAATAAATCACTTATATCAAATTTTTTACCCTCTCCTTGAATGTCATTTGATATCTTAATTCTGATGTAACAACAGGTACGTAGGACAGTGGGAATGGAAGTCCTCCACTGTACTTTTCAATCATATAGCATGGAGAGAAGAGGAGATGGTACACCAAAGCTATTTTAAGCAGTTCAGCTAGCAGCTCACCACAGGATCC
This sequence comes from Equus quagga, assembly GCF_021613505.1. Lineage (NCBI taxonomy): Eukaryota > Metazoa > Chordata > Mammalia > Perissodactyla > Equidae > Equus > Equus quagga. The sequence continues at coordinate 102,532,949 of NC_060269.1, read as the reverse complement.
AATGGCATCTGCAAGAATGACATCAAACTTTGATTCTTGTAGTTTTGTTATACGTTTCTTACTCAACATGACATTTTTACAGGAGTTTTCAAAAATATTAGAATATTCCCAAAATAATTTTCCCATTATTGGAAAATGCATCCAAAATGTATCCTTGGGGACATGTATCTATTTCCTGACTCATTGCATGAAAGCATTCTCCAAATAATCTTCAGTGAAAGATGTAGAAAATATCTCACATTTAATACCAGATGGGTTTTTGAGATCAAGAAGAAGGGATGATCTCAGAGCAGTACCTCCTGACCCCTTCTGACAAGTTCATCCAGAATTGCCTTTAAGTTGATCCAATGACTATATTCCATTGACCACACCAACACCTTTCCACTACTCCCAGGAGTAAAGTAACAATTGAGCTGTAGCAGCGGTAGAAGTGAGATCCTGTTCAGAGATATCCTGGTCATATGCAATACTTCCTTTAACTTGCTGTTCCCTCCTGCCATTGTTTATGCTTATATCCAAGGTACAATGATTCAGGAAGTTAAAATATAACTCCTGTACCTCAAAGTAAATATATTATATGAACAGACAGAGGCTGTGGGAAGTAGATGAAAAGGCAAAGTGTAGAAGACTTCATGATTACACAGTGTGTTTAATATTGTTTTATGACTACCAATTTTATCACCCAGCTAGGAGTCAATGACCTTACACATGCAAATCAACTATATTATGTAAGACATAAGATTAGTGTAAAGACATGGTAAGTGGGAGGTTCTTGTGTCTGCAGTCTCCTTGACACAGAAGTAGAGATAAGGTGACATCAGCAAGATGGAGGGTTAGGAGGTCCCAACACTAGTGTTCCCTACAAAAACAACAAAAACAATAAGTAGACAACTACAAACCAATGAAAATTAATTTGAGAAAGCTCTGGACCACAATGAAGAAGCAGCAAAAATCCAATAGCGCTCAAAAACTGAGGATGGCCATGTAGAAACATGTAGGAAGCATTCTACCTGCATCATCGCATCCTCAAGTCCAGAGCAGCTTGGCACCAGGAGGGATTCCCCTCAGAGGAATTTCACCCCGTGGTGAAAGAAGAGCTGGAGAACCCCAATAAGCTTCACTGCCATAGACGTTGCAGCCTTTGCTGCTGAGGGCTTCCACAGTTTTCATCAACACTGATTTCAGCTGCAGAGCTCCACAGAGTCCCCACTGCTGTGTCTACGCCCTGGGACTGGAACTATTACTGTGGTGAGACCTGCACATTGGGGCCCCATCACTGCTCTGTCCTGCTCTCCTGGATTGGGATGTCACAGCAACTTACCATCTATGAGACTGGAGCTGCTTCTGCTCTGTTCCCTGCCCTTGGGTCCCAACATGGTGCTTTGACTTGCTATAACTGGGCCATGTGCTACTGCTTTGTACCCTACCCTGTATTCCAAGCAGTGGCTTTGACTGGATTACCTGGCCTGAACTGCTGCTGCTCTAAATCTCATCCCCAGATCATAGTCACAACTTTAATCTGTCATTGCTGGGCCCACAGTACTGCTAATCTGTTCCTCACACTTGGGTCCTAATTCAGGGCTTTGGCACATGATTATGGGCCATGCTGCTGCTGCTCTGCACCTCACCCCTGGCTCCTGACACATGGCTTTAACAGGCCGCTAGCCAAAACATGCTGCTGCTGCTCTGTGACTTCCCCTGGGGCCAGAGTTGGAAATTTACCCACCATCCCCAGGCTGTGCTGTGACAGCAACCTGACCCCTGGACCCAAGCCTCCACTGCACCCTGTCATCTCAGGACTTATGCCACTGCTAAATCCTCCTGGGCCCAAGTCACTGTGGCAAATCTCAGACACAGACCCAAGTTCCATGGGAGATTTGTATATGCTTGCACCTTAGACATTGGCACTACTGTTTCAGCAAATGCACCTGTGCCCCAGGACTAAGGCAGTGTGGTAATTCCATGTGAGCCTGATCCCAGGATATTGGCTCTGCAGCCACTCTGAGTGCCAGTGCACCAAACCTGGTGTCAAGAGGGATCTCCTTGGTTGGAACTATCTGCCATGAGCCGAAAAGTAGAACAGTAGGACCCCAGCAGTATTCACCTCCAAGGACACCAATATTCCTGGCTGCCACTTACATCTGCGGGACCTCTGTAGTCTTTGTCACAGAAGACCCTTGCAGTCTTTGCAGACATTGACCTATGCTGATGGAACTGCACAGAGACAATGTCGCTGTGCACTCCCAGGAACAAAGACTTTACAGCCTACTCACCCAGCACCCTCACAGCTACCTTTAAGTGAAAGTCTTTTCCCAACAAAGTGAGTCCAAAAAGTCTGGAAAAGACGACTGCCACCTCTGGTGCACAGGCATCAACACAAGCCATCAGAAACACAAAAAAGCAAGGAAACATGACACCACCAAAGGAACACAATTTTCCTGTAATTGACTCCAAGGAAATGGAGATCTGCAAATTCCTAGAAAAATAATTCAAAATAATTATTTTAGGGAAGCTCAGTGAGATTTAAGAGAACATAGACAATTCAATGAAATCAGGAAAGCGATGCATGAACAAAACAAGAAGTTGAACAATGAAATAGAGATCATAAAAACAACTAAACAGAAATTCTGGATCAGAAGAAGTAAAATTATCCTTGCAGATGATATCTTATTATATATAGAAAATCCTAAAGACTTCACTGCTATAACTAATAAATGAATTTAGTAAAGTTGCAGGATACAAAACCAACATGCAAAATTCAGTTGTATTTGTACATACTAGCAATGAACCATCTGGACCCCCATCTTACACCATACACACAAATTAACTCAAAATGGATTAAAGACTTCAGTGTAAGACCTGAAACTATAAAACTTCTAAGAGAAAACATTGGGAAAAGACTTTTTGACACTGCTCTTGGCAATTATCTTGGATAAGATATCAAAAGCACAGGACACAAAAGCTAAATTAAACAAGTGGGACTACATCAAACTAAAGAGCTTCTGCACAGCAAGGGAAGTAATCAATAAATTGAAATAGCAATCTACAAATGGGAGAAAATATTTGCAAATTATATTTCAGATGAAGGATTAATATCCAAAATATACAAAGAATTCATACAACACATTAGCAAAAGAAGTAAATAATCTAATTAAAAATGGGAAAAGGACCTCAATAGACATTTTTCCAAGGAAGATATACAAAATTCCAACAGGTACATGAAAAGGTGTTTAACGTCACTAATCATCAGGGAAATCCAAATCAAAACCACAATGAGATATCTCACACCTGTTAGTATGGCTCTGATCAAAAAGATGAGATAACAAATATCAGTGAGAACATGGAGAAAAGGGGACTCTTATACAGCTTTGGTGGGAATGTAAATGGGTACACTCATTATGGAAAACAGTATGGCAATTCCCCCAAAAATTAAAAGTTGAGCTACCATCTGATCTAGCAATCCCACTCATGGGTCTATATCCAAAGGAAATGAAATCGCTACTTCAAAGAGATATCTGCATTCCCAAGGTCATGCCGCATTATTCACAATAGCCAAGATATGGAAACAACCTAAATGTCCTTTGACAGATGAATGGATAAAGAAAATGTGGTACAGATACAAAGGAATATTATTCATCCATAAAAAAGAAGGAAATTCTGCCATCTGCAACAACATGGATGAATTTGAAGGGAATTTTGCTAAAAGAATAAGCTAGATGGAGAAAGATAAATGGTATCACTTACGTGTGGAAACTTTAAAAAAAAAAAGGCAATTTCTTAGAAACAGAGAATGGAATGGTGGTTGTTACGGGCTGTGGGGAGGGGAAATATGGAAATGTAGGTCAAAGGGTAAACCCTTCCAGTTATAAGAAGAATAAATTCTGAGGATCTAATGTACAGCATGATGACTATAATTTAGTTATTATAGACATAATAATTATATAGACTATAATATAGTTATTAATACAGTATTGCATAGTTGAAAGTTGTTGAGAATATATATTAAGCATTTTCAGCAAAAAAAAAGAGATTTAACTGTATGATGTGATGGATGTGTTGATTATTTTGATGTTGTTAATCACTACTCAACGCATATATCAAATCATGTTGTACACTTTTATATATATACAATTATATTTGTCAATTATTCCTGAATAAAGTTGAGAAAAAAAGAACTAGAGATAAAGTTATTATACAGCTGTATCACCATTTCTTAGATATCAGTATTCAGAGATTTTTGTCTTGTTATTCTAAAAGTTTGACTTTTTGGCTTGGAATTCACATATCCTACAATTGACCAGTTTAAAGTGTACAATTCAGTATTTCATAGTATATTCACAGAATTGTTCAAGCACAACAACCATCAACAGTACAGCATGTTCACCATCCCTTAAAGAAAACCTGTACCCTTTAGCCATTAGCCCCCAACTTCTGCATTCCCTCAGCCACAGGCAATGACTAATCTACTTTCCATCTCTACAAATCTACCTGTTCTAGGCATTTCATGTAAATGAAATCATACAATATGTACTGTTTTGTGACTGGCTTTTTTAGCTTAGCAAAATGTTTTAAAGTTTCATCCATTTTGTAGCTTGTATCAGGACTTCATTTCTTTTCATTTCCAAATAATATTCCGTAGTATGGATATACCACATTTTGTTTATTCATCAGTTGATGAACATCTGCTTTTTTGCCCCAATTTCTGGCTATTGTTAATAATGTTGTTTATTAACGTTATGTACAAGCTTTGTGTTGACACGTTATTCTTTTTCACGGTATATACCTAGAAGTGGAATTGCTGGTTTTTATGGTAACTCTATGTTTAAGCTTAGAGGAATTTGCAAATGTTTTCCAAAGTGGCTACCATCTTTCATTCCCATCCGTAGATTATGAGGATTTTAATTTCCCCACATCTTTGCCAACACTAATTATTGTTTGTCTTTTTGTTTGTAGCTGTACAACTGGGAGTGAAGTTGTATGTCTCTGTGGTTTTGACTTATGTTTTCCTGATACCTAATTGATGTTGAGCACTTTTTTATGTGCTTATCGACCATTCGTATATCTTCCATGGAGAAATGTCTCTTAGATACTTTGACCATTTTTTGATTGGGTTATTTGTCTTTTTGTTATTGACTTGTAGAATTTCTTTATATGTTCTCAACACAAGCACATTATCAGATATGATTTGCAAATATATTCTCCAATTCTCTGGGTTGTCTTTCTCTTTGTTTTTTTTTTTTAAATTTATTTCCTTTTTAAAATTTTTATTTATGTATTTACTTTTTACTAGGAAAGATTCACCCTGAAGTAAGATCTGTTGCCAATCTTCCGCTCTCTCTCTCTCTCTTTTCATCCCCAAAGCCCCAGTACATAGTTGTATATTATAGTTGTAAGTCCTTCTAGTTCTTCTGTGTAAGCTGCTGCTGCCACATGGTTACTGACAGATGAGTCATGTGGTTCCACGTCTGAGAATGGAACTTCGGCCACCGAAGCAGAGTGTGCCTAACTTATATAAAATCTATTCCATTGATCTATATGTCTATCCCTATGCCTGTACCACACTCTCTTGATTACTGTAGATTTATAGTTGGCTTTGAAATCAGGAAGTGATTTAAACCTTCTTTAATAACCTTTCATAATGTTTTATAGTTTTCACAGCATAAGTTTTTAATTTCTTTTAAAAAATTTATTCCTATGCCACAGCTAGAAGGACCCACAACGAAGAATATACAACTATGTACCGGGGGGGCTTTGGGGAGAAAAAGGAAAAAAATAAAATCTTAAAAAAAAAAATTTATTCCTAAGCATTTTATTCTTTTTGGTGGTATTGTAAATGGAATTGTTTTCTTAATTTCATTTTGGAGTGGTCATTTCAAGCATATGGAAATACAACTGATTTCTGTATATTGATCTTGTATCCTGAAAACTTCCTTATTTTTTGTTTTTTCTTTTAGTGAGGAAGATTGGCCCTAAGCTAACATCTATTGCCAATCTCCTCTTTTTGCTTGAGGAAGACTGTCGCTGATATAACATCTGTGCCAATTTTCCTCTAGTTTGTATGCATGTTGCCCCCACAGTATGGCTTGATGAGCGGTGTATAGGTCTGTGCCTGGGTCTGAACCTGTGAAGCCTGGGCCACCAAAGTAGAGCACTCGAACTCAACCACTACAAGACTGGGCCAGCCCCACTTAATTTGTTTTTTGATCAAATATTATTTTAGTGGATTCCTTTATATTTTCTCTACATAATATCATGTCATCTGCCAATGGAGATAGTTTTAATTCTTCTTTTCAAATGTGGATTCATTTTATTTCACGTTTTTGCTTAATGCTTTGGCTAGTACCTACAAACCATGACGAATAAAAACGAAAGGAGTGCCCCTCCGTGTCTTTTTCCTTATTTGAGAAAGCAAGCATTTAATCTTTCACCACTAAGTGGGATGTTAGCTGTGGGTTTTTTGTAGATGCCCTTTTTCAGTCATGGAAGGTTCACCTCTGTTCCTAGTCCTTATCATGAATGTTGTTGGATTTTGTAAAATAACAATAATGAATTTGTCTATATTTATTGAGATGATCATGCAGTTTTTGTTCTTTATCCTATTGCTATGGGGTGTTATATTAATAGCCTTTTCAGCTGTCAAAGCAACTTTGCATTCCTAAGATTAATTCCACTTTTTTGTGTATAATTCTTTTATATGTTTAAGGATTTGGTTTCCTAGCATTTTGTTGAGGATTTTTAAGTATATTTATAAGAGATAGTTGTCTACTGTTTTCTTGTGATGTCATTGTTTTGTTTTAGTATCATGTCTTATCAAATGTGTTTTTACTCGTATTATTTGAAGGATTTTTTTAAAGAATTGATATTAATTTTTCTTTAAGTTCTTGGTAGAATCAATCAGTGAATCCATTTGGGCCTGGATTTTCCTTTGTGGGTAGTTTTCTGATTACTAATTTGATCTCCTTTTTTGTTTGTTTTTATAGTTCTATTCAGGTATTGTTTCTTCTTGAGTCTATTTCACAGTTCATGTGTCTCATGATTCGTCTATTTCATTTAGTTATCTTATTCACTGCATGCAATTGCTGTTAGTATTCTCTTACGATCCTTTCATTTGACTAAGGTTGGTAGTAATATCTCCAATCCCATTTCTGATTTTATAAACATGAGTCTTCTCTCTTTTTTTGGTGTCCATCTAGCTTTAGGTTTATTAATTTTGTTGATATTTTGAAAGAACCAAATTTTGGTATTGTTCTCTTGCTTTATTGTTTCTTATACTCTATTTTTGATATCTCAGCTCCAGCCTTTACCATTTCCTTCCTTCTACTAGCTTTGGTTTTAGTTTGGTCTTTATTTTCTAGTTGCTGTTTTTTTTAAATTTATTTTCCAGTTTTATTGAGACATTTGGCATGTAACATTTATTAGTTTAAGGTGTAATGCAAATAATTTGATATTATGTATTGTGAAATGATTACCACAATAAGTTTAGTTAACATCTATTATCTCGTATAGTTATAATTTTTTTTCTTCTGATGAGAACTTTTAAGATCTTCTCTCTTAGCAACTTTCAAATATATGATACGTATTGTTTACTGTAGCGATTATACTGTACATTACATCCCCAGAACTTATTTATGTTATAACTCGAAGTTTGTACCTTTTGACCTCCTTCATCCATTTCCTCCAACCCTCAGCCCCTGCCTCTGGCGACCATCAGTCTGATCTATTTCTATGAATTCAATGATTTTAGATTCCATGTACAAATGTGATGATAAGTATTTGTCTTCTCTGTATGACTTATTTTACTCAGCCTTATGCCCTCAAAAGTCCATCCATATTGTTGCACATGGCAGGATTTCTTTCTTTTTTATGGCTGAATAATATTTTGTTGTACATATAGACACTACATTTCTTTATCGATCCATTGTTGATGGACAGTTAGGCTGTTTCCATGTCTTAGCTATTATAAATAATGCTGAAATGAATATGGGAGTGCAGATACCTCTTTGAGATAATAATTCCATTTCTTTCGGATATAATGTCAAAAGTGGGATGGCTGGATCATATGATAAATCTATTTTTAATTTGGGGGGAAAACTCCATACTCTTTTCCATAGTGGATGCACCCATCAGTAGTCCCACCATCAGAGTAGAAAGGTCACATTTTCTCTACATCCTTACCAACACTTATTATCTCTTGTCTTTTTGATGACAGCCAGGTGTGAGGTGATGTCTCATTGTGGTTTTGTTTTGCATTTCCCTGATGATTAGTGATGTTGAGCATCTTTTCATGTATCTGTTTCCATTTGTATATCTTCTTTGAAAAAATGTCTTTTCAGTTCCTCTGTCCATTATTTTAACTGGATTGTTTGTTATTTTGCTATTGGGTAGTATGACTTCTTCATATATTTTGGATATTAACCTCTTATCAGCTATGTAATTTGAAAATAGTTTCTCCCATTCAGTAGATCGCCTTTTTGTTGATGGTTTCCTTTGCTGCACAGAAGCTTTTTAGTTTGTTGTAGTCCCTCTTGTTTAATTTTGCCTTTGTTGCCTTTGCTTTTCATGTCATATTCCAAAAATCATGGCCAAGACTGATGTCAAGGAGCTTACCCACTATGTTTTCTTCTACATGATTTTTAATTTCAGCTCTTACATTCAATTCTTTAATCCTTTTATTATTATTATTTTTTTATTGAGTTATTGATAGGTTACAATCTTGTGAAATTTCAGTTGTACATTAATGCTTGTCAGTCATGTTGTAGGTGCAGCACTTCACCCTTTGTGCCCACCCCCCACCCCACCTTTCCCCTGGTATCCACTAAACTGTTCTTGGTCCATAGTTTTAAATTCCTCCTATGAGTGGAGTCATACACAGATTATCTTTCTCTCCCTGGCTTATTTCACTTAACATAATTCTCTCAAGGTCCATCCATGTTATTGCAAATGGAATGATTTTGTTCTGTTTTGCAGCTGAGTAGTATTCCATTGTATATATGTACCACATCTTCTTTATCCATTCGTCTGTTGATGGGAACTTAGGTTGCTTCCACGTCTTGGCTATTGTAAACAGTGCTGCAATAAACATTGGGGTACACAGGACTTTTGGGATTGCTGACTTCAGGCTCTTTGGATAAATACCCAGTAGTGGGATGGCTGGATCGTATGGTAGTTCTATTTTTAGTTTTTTGACGAATCTCCATACTGTTTTCCATAGTGGCTGCACCAGTTTGCATTCCCACCAGCAGTGTATGAGGGTTCCTTTTTCTCCACAACCTCTCCAACATTCGTTGCTATTAGTTTTAGATATTTTTGTCATTCTAACGGGTGTAAGGTGATATCTTAGTGTAGTTTTGATTTGCATTTCCCTGATGATCAGCGCTGATGAGCATCTTTTCATGTGCCTATTGGCCATCAGTATATCTTCTTTGGAGAAATGTCTGTTCATGTCTCCAGCCCATTTTTTGATTGGGTTGTTTGATGTTTTGTGGTTGAGTTGCAAGAGTTCTTCATATATTAAGGATATTAAGCCTTTGTCAGATATATGACTTGCAAATATTTTTTCCCAGTTAGTGGGTTGATTTTTGTTTCAATCCTGTTTTCAATTGCCTTGAAGAAGCTCTTTAATCTGATGAGGTCCCATTTGTTTATTCTTTCTATTGTTTCCCTTCTCTGAGAAGGCATGGTGTCCGAAAAGATCCTTTTAATGCTGATGTCAAAGAGTGTACTGCCTACGTTTTCTTCCAGAAGCCTTATGGTTTCAGGTCTCACCTTTAGGTCTTTAATCCATTTTGAGTTTATTTTGGTGAATGGTGAAAAAGAATGGTCAATTTTCATTCTTTTACATGTGGCTTTCCAGTTTTCCCAGCACCATTTGTTGAAAAGACTTTCTTTTCTCCATTGCATGCCCTCAGCTCCTTTGTCAAAGATAAGCTGTCCATAGATGTGTGGTTTTATTTCTGGGCTTTCAATTCTGTTCCATTGATCTGTGCACCGGTTTTTGTACCAGTTCCATGCTGTTTTGATTACTGTAGCTTTGTAGTATGTTTTGAAGTCAGGGATCGTGATGCCTCCCGTTTTGTTCTTTTTTCTCCGGATTGCTTTAGAAATTCGGGGTCTTTTGTTGCCCCATATGAATTTTAGGATTCTTTGTTCTAATTCTGTAAAGAATGTCATTGGGATTCTGATTGGGATGGCATTGAATCTGTAGATTGCTTTACGTAGAATGGACATTTTAACTATGTTTATTCTTCCAATCCATGTACATGGAATGTCTTTCCATCTCCTTATGTCGTCATCCAATTCTCTCAGAAAGGCCTTGTAATTTTCATTATATAGGTCCTTCACTTCCTTAGTTAAATTTACCCCAAGGTATTTTATTCTTTTTGTTGCGATTGTGAATGGTATTGTATTCTTGAGTTCTTTTTCTGTTAGTTTGTTATTGGAGTATAGAAATGCTACTGATTTATGCAAATTGATTTTGTACCCTGCAACTTTGCTGTAGTTGTTGATTACTTCTAAGAGTTTTCCAATGGATTCTTTGGGGTTTTCTATATATAAGATCATGTCGTCTGCAAACAGCGAGAGTTTCACTTCTTCCCTCCCTATTTGGATTCCTTTTATTCCTTTTTCTTGCCTGATTGCTCTGGCCAGGACCTCCAGTACTATGTTAAATAAGAGTGGTGATAGAGGGCATCCTTGTCTCGTTCCTGTTTTCAGGGGGATGGCGTTCAGTTTTTGCCCATTGAGTATGATGTTGGCTATGGATTTGTCGTATATGGCCTTTATTATGTTGAGGTAGTTTCCTTCTATGCCCATTTTGTTCAGAGTTTTTATCATAAATGGCTGTTGGATCTTGTCAAATGCCTTCTCTGCATCTATTGAGATGATCATGTGGTTTTCATTCCTCAGTTTGTTGATGTGGTGTATCACATTGATTGATTTGCGGATGTTGAACCATCCCTGTGTCCCTGGTATGAATCCCACCTGATCCTGATGTATGATTCTTTTGATGAATTGCTGAATTCTGGTTGCCAAAATTTTATTTAGAATTTTTGCATCTATGTTCATCAGTGATATTGGCCTGTAGTTCTCTTTTTTCGTGGTGTCCTTGTCAGGTTTTGGTATCAGCGTGATGTTGGCCTCATAGAATGTGTTAGGAAGTATTCCATCTTCCCTAATTTTTTGGAATAGCTTGAAAAGGATGGGTATTAAATCCTCTCTGAAAGTTTGGTAGAATTCCCCAGGAAAGCCATCTGGTCCTGGGGTTTTATTCTTTGGGATGTTTTTGATTGCTGTTTCAATCTCTTTCCTTGTGATTGGTCTGTTCAAATTGTCTGCCTCTTCTTGAGTGAGCTTTGGGAGATTGTAGGAATCCAAGAATTTATCCATTTCCTCTAGGTTATCCATTCTGTTGGCATATAGTTTTTTGTAGTATTCTCTTATAATCTGTTGTATTTCTGCAGAGTCTGTTGTTATTTCTCCTCGCTCATTTCTGATTTTGTTTATTTGAGCTTTCTCCCTTTTTTTGTTTGTAAGTCTGGCTAGTGGTTTGTCAATTTTATTTATCTTCTCAAAAAACCAGCTATTTGTCTCATTGACCCTTTCTACTGCCTTTTTCGTTTCAATAGTATTTATTTATGCTCTGATTTTTATTATTTCTCTCCTTCTGCTGACTTTGGGCTTCATTTGTTCTTTTTTCTCTAGTTCAGTTAGGTGTGCTTTAGGGTTGCTTATTTGGGATTTTTCTTGTTTGTTAAGATGTGCCTGTATTGCGATGAATTTTCCTCTTAATACAGCTTTTGCTGTATCCCATATGAGTTGGTATGGCATGCTATCATTTTCATTTGTTTCCAGGTATTTTTTTATTTCTTCTTTAATTTCTTCAGTGACCCATTTCTTGTTCAGTAGTGTGTTGTTTAGTCTCCACATCTTTGTGCCTTTCTCAACTTTTTTCTTGCAATTAATTTCTAGCCTTATAGTACTATGATCTGAGAATATGCTTGTTATTATTTCAATTTTTTTAAATTTGTAGAGGCTTGCCTTGTTTCTCAACATATGGTCTATCCTAGAGAATGTTCCATGTGCACTTGAGAAGAATGTGTATTCAGCTCCTTCAGGGTGGAGTGATCTATATATGTCTATTAAGTCCAATTGTTTTAGTTTTTCATTCAGTTTCACTATTTCCTTGTTGATTTTCTATCTGGATGATCTGTCCATTGATGTGAGTGGGGTGTTGAGGTCCCCTACTATTATTGTGTTGTTTTTAACATCTTCCTTTAGGTCTGTTAATAGTTGCTTTATGAATCTTGGTGCTCCTGTGTTGGGTGCATAGATATTTATAAGCGTTATTTCTTCTTGATGAAGTGTCCCTTTGATCATTATATATTGTCCCTCTGTGTCTCTCTTTACCTGTCTTATTTTGAAATCCACTTGGTCTGATATGAGAATTGCAACACCTGCCTTTTTTTCCTTGCTATTTGCTTGAAGTATTGTCCTCCACCCCTTCACCCTGAGCCTGTGTTTGTGCTTGGGGCTGAGGTGTGTTTCCTGGAGGCAACAAATTGTTGGATCTTGTTCTTTAATCCATTTTGCCACTCTGTGTCTTTTTCATTGGAGAGTTCAATCCATTCACATTGAGAGTGATTATTGATGCATGTGGACTTAATGCTGTCAATCTGTCGCTCATTATCTTGTTTTCCTGTGTTTCTTTTCCTGTGTGCTTTAGACTATCCATTTAATACTGAAATTTCTTATGCTGGGTTTCTTAGATTTTTCCTTATCTATGATTTGTGACTCTGTTCTGTACTTTATTTTAGTGTCTACCTTGAAGTTTGTATTTAGAATCTCGTGTATAATATAGTCTATTCTCTGGTGGTCTCTTACTTACTCGACCAATACTGATTTAGACCCTTTGCTCTTCCCCTCCTAAATAATTATTTTCATTTTTTATTCCAACTCGTCTTATTCATTTGTAGTTAGAGTGCTAAGATCGTCCTTGTTTTGGTAGTTTCCTTATTTTTACCCTAATGCTATAGTTGAATATTTGCTATTCTGTTCTGGTTCTATCCATCGGTCTCCCTAGTCTGTGGCTTGTGTCCCCTTTCTCCCTTTTTTCTTTTTTCAAGTATGAGAGCCTTCTTGAGGATTTCTTGTAATGGAGGGTTTTTAGTTACAAATTCCCTTAACTTTTGTTTGTCTGGAAAAGATTTAGTTTCTCCCTCATATCTGAAGGAAATTCTTGCTGGATAGAGTATTCTTGGCTGAAGGTTTTTATCCTTTAAAGCTTTGAATATATCACTCCATTCTCTCCTAGCTTGTAGGGTTTCTGTAGCGAAATCCGCTGACAGTCTGATAGGGGCTCCTTTACAGGTTATTCTCTTTATTTTTCTTACTTCCCTGAGTATTCTTTCCTTATCATTCCTATTTGCCAACTTTACTATTATGTGCCTTGCGGTGGGTCTTTTTACATTGAGAAATCTAGGAGATCTAAAACCCTCCTCTACACACATTTCTCTGTTGATCCCTAGATTTGGGAAGTTCTCTTCAATAATTTCGTTAAGCACACTTTCTGCTCCATTTTCCTTTTCCATATTCTCGGGAATTCCTATGATCCTTATGTTCTTACTCTTCATTGAATCCATTATCTCTCGGAGATTTTCCTCATTTTTAAAATTCTTAGTTCTCTTTCTTCCTCTGTCTGGCACCATTCAGCCTGTCTGTCCTCGATTATGCTGATTTGCTCCTCTATATTGTCTACACGGGCATTCAGGGAATCTGTATTCTGTTTTATCTGGTCCATTGTGTTTTTCATCTCAAGTAATTCTGTTTGATTCTTCTTTATGATTTCAATCTCTTGTGAAGTAACTCCAGAACTCGGCTTGTTTCTCTATCTTTCTCTCTACCTCATTGAATTTTTTGATTATAGCTGCTCTGAATTCATTATCACTTAGTTTACCTAATTCCAAGTCCTCAGGACTTAATTCTGTGTTTTTATTGTTTTCCTTCTGGTCTGGGGCTTTTATAAATTGCTGGATGGTAGAGGAGCGGTTTTTTCTCATGGTGGTAGAATTCAGTTGCAGTTACAGCCTGTCGCCACTAGATGGGGGTCGAGAGCGGCGTGTTAGCTCTCCGCCTTCGGGGCAAGATGGCTGCGCCCACTGGCTTCGCTGGGGGGGAGGGGCTGTTACTCACACACGCTGGTCTGGGTTCAGATCAGTTCTGTTCTTTGGTCTCCCAAGGCCCTTGATTTATAGGGTCCCCGTGGACGGAAGCTTTCCCCCCGTCAGTGGGTCTCCACTGAATCAGCAGCAGGAGTCCTGGATGATCCCCCGGTCGCGCGGCCCCTCCCCCGCCCCTTCCCGACCCGCGCCGCAGCCATCGCAGACTCTAGGGGAAGGAGCGATGTCCTCTCCTACCGTTCCAGCGCCTCCGAAGGTGTAAAGCTAAGTTTATGATCTCCGCCTTCTTGGTATTGTAGGTCTCTAACGAGCTGGCATTATGTTTATTCTCTGAAATTCAGTTCTTCCAGTCTTTTGTTGTATTTTGGAAGGGAGAGAATCCCGGGTCAGCTCACCCCGCCATTTTGCTCTGCCCACCTTCTTTAATCCTTTTTGATTTGATTTTTGTGTACGGTGTAAAATAGGGGTCCAATTTCTGTTTTTGCATGTGGGTGTCCAGTTTTTCTTTTTCTTTTTCTTTTTTTTTTTTGAGGATGATTAGCCCTGAGCTAACATCTGCTGCCAATCCTCCTCTTTTTGCTGAGGAAGACTGGCCCTAAGCTAACATCTGTGACCATCTTGCTCCACTTTATATTCGGGATGCCTGCCACAAGCATGGCTTTCCAAGCGGTGCTATGTCCACACCTGGGATCCTAACCAATGAACACGGGGCCACCGAAGCGGAATGTGTGAACTTAACCTCTATGCCACCGGGGCTGCCCTGAGTCCAGTTTTCCGTACGCCATTTATTGAAGGGACTATCCTTTCCCCATTGTATTGTCTTGACTACTTTGTTGTAAATTAGTTGATCATATAGGCATGGGTTTATTTCTGGGCTCTCTATTCTGGTCCTTTGATTTATATGTCTGTTTTTATGCCAATATCGTATTGCTTTGATTACTATAGCTTTGTAATATGGTTTGAAATCAGGAAGGGTGATACCACTGGCTTTGCACTTCTTTCTCAAGATTGATTTCACTATTTGGGGTCTTTCGTAGTTCAATACAAATTTTAGAATTGTTGTTCTATTTCTGTAAAAATGCATTGGAATTTTGATAGGGATTGCATTGTATCTGTAGATTGCTTTGGGTAATACATAAATTTTAACAATATTGATTCTCCCAATCCGTGAGGACAAAATATTTTTCCATATATTTGTGTCTTCTTCAGTTTCTTTCACCAATGTCTTATAGTTTTCAGTGTACAGATCTTTCACCATTGTAGTTAAATGTATTCTTAAATATTTTATTCTCTTTGATGCGACTGTACATGGGATTGCTTTCTTAATTTCTCTTTCTGATAGTCGATGTTAGTGTGTAGAAATGCAACTGATTTTTGTGTATTGATTTTGTATCCTGTAACTTTACTGAATTCTTTTATTATTTCTGATGATTTGTTTGGTGGAGCCTTTACAGTTTTCTATGTATAATATCATGTCAGCTGCAAATAGAGACAAGTTTACTTCTTCTGCTCCAATTTGGATGATTTTATTTCTTTTTTTTTTTGCCTATTGCTCTGGGAAGGACTTCCCGTAATATGTTGAATGAAAGTGGCAAGAGTGGGCATCCTTGTCTTATTCCTGATCTTAGAGGAAAAGCTTTCAGCTTTTCACCATTGGGTATGATATTGGCTGTCGTTTGTCATACACGGCCTTTATTATGTTTAGGTACTTTCCCTCTATACCCATTTTGTTGAGAGTTTTTGTCATAAACGGATGTCAAGTTTTGTTAAATGCCTTTTCTCAGTTGATTTTGATGATCACATTATTTTTACCTATAATTTTGTTAATGAAAATTATTATATTGATTGATTTGCAGATGTTGAACCAGCCCTGGAATAAATCCCACTTGATCATAGTGTATGATTCTTTTAATGTATTGTTGAATTCAGTTTGCGAACATTTTGCTGAGGATTTTTGCATCTATGTTCATCAGGGGTATTGGCCTGTAATTTTCTTTTCTCATGGTGTCCTTGTCTGGTTTTGGTACCAGGTTAATGCTGACCTCATAAAATGAGTTTAGAAATGTTCCCTCCTCTTTTATTTTTTGGTTGAGTTTGAGGGGGACTATTTTTAATTCTTTAAATGTTGGTTTGAATTTACCAGTGAAGCCATCTGGTCCTAGACTTTTGTTTGTTAAGAGGTTTGATGACTGATTCAATGTCCTTGCTGATAATGGTCAGTTCTGATTTTCTATTTCTTCATGATTCAGTCTTGGTAGGTTTTATATTTCTAGGAAGTTTTCTATTTCTTCTAGGTTGTCCAAATTGTTGACCTATAATTATTCATAGTAGTCTCTTATGATCTGTTCTATTTGTGTGGTATTGTAATATTTCATTTCTAATTTTATTTGAATCTTTTTTCTTCTTATAAGTCTATTTAAAGTTTGTCTATTTTGTTTATCTTTTCAGTGTAGACCACTGACACATCAACTGGGACTGTCTAATAGTTGACCCTTTGATGTCTGGGGGGCTGAAAACTCCACCTGTATATTATGCTAATGCCACTATTTTGTGAATATGTGTCCCATGAAGAGCTATGAAGCTTGACTACACTTGTGCCGATCATAGATTACCTCACTTTTCCTTACCTCCAATCATCTATCCCAATACTTTAGACTACTCTGCCCCTTTATCCCATAAATATTCCTAATCCCCATTTTCATGGAGGTGGATTTGAAACTTTTTCTCCCATCTCCTTGCTTGGCAGACTTGTAGTAAACCTTTTCTCTGATGCAAAACTCCTAGTCTTGGTGGTTGGTGTACTGTCTGGCGGGCAAAATGAACCTGGTTTGGTAACAGTGCGTCCTTTTACTTATTTTTTATTTTTATTTTTTGGCATTACCTAATAGTCTGTAGAGTGATGCTAACACAATGTCGTTTTCCTAGGACCTGGGGATGGGTGAATGGGAAATAACTGTCTCATGGGTATATACTTTCCTTTTGGGGTAATAGAATGCTCTGGATCTAGATAAGAGTAATAGTTGCACATTATTGTGAATGTATTAAATACCACTGAATTGTATACTTTATAATGGTTAAAGAGGTGAATTTTATGTTGTGTGAATTTTGCCTCAATGGTAAAAGGAGATATGGCTGCCTAGATTTGGCCCAGAGGCCATAGTTTGTCAGTCCTTCATTTGTCCCCCCTAATTTAAATCCTACATATTTAATTCCTACATATTTAATAGGAAATGCTATTATTATTATCATTGACATTTGAAACGTGTTACATTTAAAATATGTTAAGTAATTTATCGGAAGACTAAAATCATTGTGGAAATTTTTCTATGCATTTAAATGATAATGGTTAAATTATATTTAATTATAAATGCAAATTATATTTCACTATATACAACACACTTCTTTTTAGCACTTTACAATGTTAACACATTCATTCTTTCCACAACCCCATGAGGTAGTTAATACCATTAGTTTATCTGCATTTCACTGATGGGGAAGCTGAGGCATAGGGAGGTTAAGTAACTTGTCCAACCCCACATAACTCTGTGGTGGTTTTGCAGGGACTTGAATCCAGGCTATCTAGTCCAGAGTGCCAGCTCTTAACCACCATGCTATGGTGAGTCCCATTTCTGGGTTAGAGTTATTTACAAAGAGTAACATTTATAGTTTCCCATTTATGTAGCTATATCTTAACTGTAATATTATTACAAAGCTATAATTAAAATTATTTAGAAATATTATTCCAGTTATCTATTATTGCATAAAAACTGCCCTTAAATATAGGGGCTTAGAAGTCATTTTACATTTTATATTTAGAATACTCATTTTATTATTATCTCTCATAGTTTTGGGTGTTGGCTGGGCTCAGCTAGGTGATTCTTGCACAAGGTTTCTCAGGCAGTTACAGTAATTTGGTGGCTGGGGCTGTAATCATCTGCAGGGTTGTTGGTTTGAGTAGACTCAAATTGCTGGAGGGCTGGAACAACTGGGACGTTTTAGGCATATCTGTGTAATCTCATCACCAAATGGTCTGTTTATAATGGAAATTTTGGGTATGATACAGTGCTCCACTGTGAGTAAAGAGAGGAGGAGTGAGAGAGAGAATGCGCGCGAGAGAATGAGACAGAAAGAGACAGAGAAATAAACAGAGAGAGAGAGAGACAACATGTTGGGTTTTGTAACTGAGCTTTGGAAGTTAAACTGCAACACTTAAACTAATTTGTGAGACAGAACAAAGCTTACTAAAGTTCAAGAGGGGAAATTACTTGATGTGGGTGGGGGGTGTCAAAGTATTTGTAGTCATGTCTCAAAATCACCACAAATATAAACTTTTGAAGTCAGCAGAGGTTCTTAAGCTTTTGTAAAATTCATTCAACATTGACATGAAAACTGCAGTAAAGTCATTAAATTTGTGTGAGTTAAGATTTTTACAACTATTGAAATTGTAAATACATGTTGTAATATATTTAGTTACAATATTTTAAATACAAAATGGGTGTCCTGAAAAGGCCCCAATTTGATTTATTAGATAGTAGACCAGATTTCCAGTCAATTCAATTGTCCCAAATAAAACTAATGCATTGATAACATGATACCAAAATCTTAGAACTTGTTATCTTGAATCAATATGTTTATTTCACCAATTATTTTTAAAATCACATAAGTAATAAATGAAAATATTATTGTGAAAGGTCAAATAATGAAGTTTGTCCTATAGGACTGTGAAAGTTCATACTTCTGGAAATCTCTTCTCCTATCACTTTTGTCCCATGCACACGCTGTTGTAGGCACATTGGCCTGCTAGGTTTATGTTGCCAAATGTGTTCCCACCTCAGCACCTTTGCACTTTGTGTCCCCTCTGCTCCTCTCTTAGAGCAGCATTCTCCATGACACCCTAAGTCTTGCTTCTAACTCTTCATGGGGGCTTTGGCTTCAGTGTCACATCTCAGTGAGGTTTTTCCTGGCCACACTTTGATACCACTTCTAAGCATTGCTTATGTTTTCTTTCATATTTGATTCCTAGAATTTATAAATACATTTTGTAAAACATATCTTTAATTTGTTTGAAATATGTAAGAAAAATGTGCATATCCTAAGAGAACAGATCAAAATTTCATAATTAGCTAGAAAATTGTCACAAAGTGAATATAACAATGTGCCTGGTACCTAGATATTGATATAGATTTCCACAGGTTATAAAGAAGAACCTAATTTTGCTAACCATTTAGGTTGATTCAGTTATCTTGATTCAGTTTATCTTGATTCAGTTTTGGAAGGTTGCATAGTTCTAAGGGTTTATCGATTTCTTCTGAGTCTCCAATTATTTGGCATATAGCTTTTAGTAGTTCTTATAATCCTTTGTATTTCTGTGGTCTTGTTATAATTTTCCTCTTTCATGTCTGATTTTATTTGTTTGAACGTTGTCTTTTTTTTCAGTGAGTCTAGCTGGAAGTTTGTCAATTTTCTTCATCTTTTCAAAGAATTAGGTCTTTGTTTCATTGGCTTTTTGCTATTGCTGTTCTTATTCTCTATTTCATTTTTTTCTCTTTGATTTTTATTATTTCTTTACTTCTACTGATTTGGCGCTTTGTTCTTCTTTTTCTGGTTCCTTTAGGTATATTGTTAGATTGTGTACTTGATATTTTTCTTCTTGCTTGAGGTTGGCCCCTATTGATATAAACTACCCTCTTAGTATGACTTTAGTCTACACCGTAAGTTTTCACATGTCATATTTAAATTTTTCTCTGGTGTTTTTGATTTCCTGTTTGATTTCTTCATTGACTCATCAATTATTGAGTAGCGTGCTATTTAGTCTCCACATGTTTGTATTTTTCCCAGTTTTCCTTTTAGAATGATTGTTAGTTTCATACTGTTGTGGTCCAAAAAGATATTTGATATAATTTCAATCTTATTAAATTTATTGAGACTTATTTGTGGCTTAATCTGTGATCTATCCTGGAGAATGTTCCATGTGCAATTGAAAAGAATGTGTATCCTGCAGTTTGTGGACGGAATATTCGGTTTCTGTCTATTATGTCCATCTGGTCCAGTGTTTCATTTAAGGCTAATGTTTCCTTATTGATTTTCTGTCTGGATTACCTATCCATTGATATAAGTGGGATATTAAGGGTTTCTAATATTATTTTATTACCATCAATTTCTCCCTTTATGTCTGTCAATATAGTCTTTACATATTTAGATACTCATATGTGGGTGCATAAATATTTACAAATTTTATATTTCTTTTTGGATTGGCACCTAATTATTATGAAATGTCCTTCTTTGTCTTTTGTTACAGTCTTTGTTTTGAAGTCGATTTTTTTATGATATGAATATTTCTTCTCCAGTTTTCTTTTCATTTCCATTTGCAAGGAAAATCTCTTTCCATCCCTTCACTTTCAGTGTGCTTGTGTCTTTAGATCCAACGTGAGTTCCTATAGGCAACATATCGATGGTTCTTGTTTTTTTTACCCATTCTGCCACCACATGTCTTTGGATTGGAGCATTTAGTCCATTTACATTTAAAGTAATTATTGATAGCTACGTACTGATTTCCATTTTGTTAATTGTTTTCTAGTTGTCTTTGTAATTCTTCTCTGTTCCTTTCTTCTTGGCTTTGTCTCTTCCTTTGTGTTTTGATGCATGTTTTTATTCTTGTGTTTGTGTTTCTTTCTATTTATATTTCTTGGAAGTATTGTAGGTTTCTTGTTTGTGGTTACCATAAGGTTCATATATATCAGCCTGTATACATAGCTGTCCATTTTCAGGTGTTAATTCCTGATTTTCAAATGCTTTCTGAAAGTACTACATTTTTCTTATCTTCCATGAAACAAGATTTGAAATCATCTTTTACCTCTTTTTGTTCTGTGTATCCCTCAACTACTTATTCTAGTTTTAGTGAATTTTACTACTTTTGCCTTTTAATGCTCATAATAGCTTTCATGTGTGGGTGTGAGGAAGATTTGCCTGGAGCTGACAGCCATTCCCAACCTTCCTCTTTCCTTCCTGCTTGAGGAATATTGCCCCTGTGCTAATATCAGTGGCAATCTTCCTTCATCTTGCATGTGGGACACTTCCAAAGCATGGCTTGATGAGCGATGCATAGATCAGTGTCCAGGATCTGACCCTGAGAACCCCAGCCTGCAGAAGTGAAGCACACGAAGTTCGCCTTAACCACTATGAAACCAGATTGCCCCCCATAATAGCTTTTTAAGTGGCTCATCCATTGCCTTTACTAAACGTTTGCCTTTAATACTGAGATTTTTTTTTTTTTTGCTGTATTTTCTTATTTCTAGTGATTCCCTTCTTCAAAGAAGATGCTTTAACATTTTTTCTAAGTCTGGGTTAGTGTTGATGGTCTCCTTTTGCTATTACTTTTCTGAGAAACTATTTCTTCTTCAATTCTGAATGATAACATGGCTGGGTAGAGTATTCTTGGTTGTAAGTGTTTTCCTTCAGCACTTTAAATAAATTCTGCCACATCTTTCTTCCCTGAAAATTTTCAGCTGAACTATCAGCTTATACTGTCATGGGAGTTCCCTTGTATATAGCTTCTTATTTTTCCCTTGCTGCTCTTGAGATTCTTTCTTTAGTTTTTGCCATTTTAATTATAATATGTCTTTCTGTGGATCTCCATGGGCTCATCTTATTTTGGAACTCTATGTGCTTCCAGACCAAGATGCCCATTTCCTTGCTCTGGTTCAGGAAGTTTTCAGCAGTTAATTCTTCAAGTAGATTTTCTATCTCTTTCTCTCTTCTTCTGTGAGACATATAATTCAAATGTTAAATGTTAGTATGCTTTATGTTGACACAGAGATCCCTTAAGCTACTCTCATTTTTTAAAATTCTCTTTTCTTTTTTCTGTCTACTTGGGTGATTTCCACTATTTTGTTTTGCAGATTGCTGTTCCATTCTTCTGTGTCATCTAATCTGCTATTGATTCCTTGTAGTGTATTTTTCCTTTCAATTATTGTATTCTTCAGCTCTGATTGGTTCTTTCTTATATTGTCTAACACTTTGTTGAAATTCTCACTGTGCTCCACAATTCTTGTCCTGAGTTTAGTGACCATTTTTATCACAATTCCTTTGAACTCTTTATCAAGTAAATTACTTATGTCTATTTCTTTAGGGTTTTTTTCCTGGAGGTCTATCCTGTTCTTTTTTTGGAACATATATCTTTGTCTCTTCATGTTGTTTGCCTTTCTATGATTGTTTCTATATATTAGGTGAAACAGCTCCCTCTCCTAGTCTTGAAGAGGTGGCCCTGTGTTGGAGTATCCCTGCTGTAGACTGCATGTGCCAGATGACTTTGGGATGCAGGCTGGAGCTGGCAGGGTCACAGATCAGGGAATTCCTGAAGCACACTGAGTCTGGGCTGCCTTCACATGTCAGGTGGAGCTGGAGTGGGCACAGGCTGGAAGAGTCTTAGAGTACTGCACGTGGGCCATCTTGGCAGGATGGCTGTTGTATGATTGTGTGTGGCTGGGTGTTTCCTGGTGTGAGCCATACTGGGCTGCCTTTGGGGAATGCTTGGAACTGTTAGAGGCACCATGCACCAAGGCTGCAGCTGGGGATGGCTGGAGCCAGAGTGGGCAGGGTCAAGTTATTCCCAGTGTTCATCATGTGGGAGCCACTGCTGGGGAATGGTTTCATCAAAAGCCAGTGTGGGATGGGTGGTTCCCAGAGCCTGCCTGGCCAAGGCCCACCTTGTGAAATGGTTGGAGGCAGAGTGGGCACTGATTTAGTGAGTTGAGGGCTTGCCTTACTGAGACTTCCTTTATGGATGTGCTGAAGCTGGTGTGGACCAGGGTCTCATGGATCACTGTGGCGGCCTTAACAAGCTGGCTAGAGCATCTGGATCCCGCTCTCTCCTGTGTTGTCTGCTGGAGAGGAATGTAAAATATGGTGCTTGCTGACACCTCCCATCCTGGAGAGAGTTCCAGCAGCTCCTTGCCTGTTTTGCAGATATTCTGGGGCTGGGAAATTGGATTTACTTCCCATTTAGTCTGGATGCTCTCAATCACAGACATTTTGCTATTCTCCAGGTCAGGCAAGCCTGTGCAACTTTCCTATGATTTCCCTCCCTGCTGCCTGTCACCAAATTGGAGGTGGGAATCCCCTCAATGCTATGTCACCATCCTTCTATCCTTTTCAATGTCTTTTCTTTGTTTGCTGTGCACAGCTATTCAGTCAGATCTCAGTTCTTCTTCATCAGGAATTGTTATACACAAAGGTGTAGATTCAGTGTGTCTGTTGGATGAAGTGAGCGCAGGGTCTTCCTATGCTGCCATCTTTGACCACTCCTGTAGTCATACCTTAAATCACCATACATATAGCCTTTGAAGTAAGCCAGGGGTCCATAAGCTACTATAAGATTCATTAAATATCAACAGTAAAATCATTAAGAATTGTGTTAGATTTGTACAATTATTGAAATTTTTAATAAACATTGTATTATATTTATTCTAGACATTTGAAATATAAAATAGGTGTCCTAAATAGGGCTCCAATTCAATAAAATAGATACTATACCAGATTTCTGGTCAGTTAAAGTATTCTGAATGACACAACTGGATCAATAACATAATATCAGAATCTTGGAACTTATCTTGAATCATTCTATTTATTTATTTAATTAAGTTTTTAAACCATGTAATTAATATTTGAAAACAGTATCGTGAAAAGTCAGCAATGAAGACTTCCATAGATTAAACATTTAAATTCTCTTCATTGGAAATTATGTATTTTTCCAAATGATTTCCTTTGTGTATATACAGATTTACATAGATTTAATCTTATTTCCAAAGAAGAGCATAATGCTTATTTTTTTAAACTTGGATTTAGCTTTTTGTTTAGCAATGTGATGTGGACAGCATTCATCAATAATGCTTATAATCTACCTGTAATTTCTGTATATCACATAACTTTCTTAGGAGGTCAGTAGGTTTGTTGATGGATATCTATTTAAGTGCTCGAGGCTACATCCTGCACATAATATGTGGATGCGCAGGTTTTTCTGCAGACAGTTTTCTAGATGTAGAATCACAGGGTTAAACGGTATGTTTAAATTTTATTTGAAAGGGTTATTCCCCATTATACTCCCTAAAAAATAATTTACTCAGATTCTTGTGTTTGATAAATCATCTCTGGGAAAATAATTTATTGATTTAATTTATATTTCCTGAAGTGTCAGTGCTTTTGTGTTTGTTATACATGATAGGTCAATTTTCCTTCTGTGAATCACCTGTTCAATCCTTCATATTTTCATACTGGACTGTTTCTGTTTTGTTTGTGACATAAGATTTCTCATCATACAATGGATGCCAGTCTTCTTTCTGCTATATGTGTTGCAGGGTAGATTTGAGGAAAAACAAATTTGGCCAAGATTCATGATTGAACATTATTATTTACTGTGACACTTTATTTTTTATTAATGAATTTATTATGGCACTTTCTATTTTTAAAATGTGTCGATTTTGCAGAGGAGTCTCATGGGAAAAACTGTGATAAATTTATCCTATAATTCCCTCAGCATCAAAGTTTTAAGTTTTTTTGAAAATGAATTCATGCCATAGACTGGGGAATATTTGTTTTGAGACTTTGATGATGGTCCCTTGACGAGGGAGTACAAATAAATGTTTCTTAACTTGGACCACTTTGATCATAAAGTGAATCCCTGGTGTTGGATCTAGGAAGGCCTTAAGAATCCTTGTGGTTTGATTTATACATTTTCAAAAATGTACATAATTTTTGTATTCTTTGCATTTTTGTTGATTATGGTGTGTCATAGTGTGGCTAGGTTTAAAAGAAAATGGTTATTATATTCATTTCTTTTCATGCCAAAGGATTTGATGGTTACACATTAGTTTAATGGGAGGGATGAGACAATAAGCTTCTGAGAAAAGAAATAAGGAATGAGATATGCTGATCTAGTGTGGTTACATAGAATAAGAATCATTATTTCAAACTGCCTTCAACAAACACACTGAATTGCTCACCATATCTGTAAGAAGGTAAGTCATGCAGTGCCTTGATTTGAAATAAGTGGACATATGTATGTACATACACATTTGGGAGAATGAAAATTCAATAATTTCTTTAGAGTACAGGTTTTATCTTATGAAACTTACAATTGGGACCTAGCATCCATTATCAAAGGCTAAAATGAGCGTGAAAGCACCCAGATGAATGTTTTTAAGGGTCTATGAGGTAAAGAGGATAAGCTACTGAAATCAAAGTCTTTCTTAAATAGCTCAGTTGTATAATAGGAAGCATGTAGCAGTTGTTATATTTCTAAATCCACATACATTCCATTGGAAAAGGAGTTAAACTGGATGAAGGCAAACATCTTGCCATGTCTTTAGGCAAGGAGTCATGCTGAGGCTGGATGCACACTAAATCCAAGTAGCATTACTGGTCTCCCAAAAGGAAATTGAAGGCTGAATCATTTTATACAATTCTAACTATGGAATAGTTTCTTTAGCAAAAAGAAATCTTTATCTTTTATCTTTAGCAAAAGATAAAACTACCAAGTTATGCATCAAAATGAAGTTAAAATATTCTGAGCACTTGCACAATAATATCGATATTGTCAATAGACTACTTAATGTTTTCTATCCATATGCAATCTTTGAATAATTAAGCTCAAGGTTTTTTTGGCATAAGTTTTGAATTGGAATAATAAATTTCAGTATGTACTCATACACTTTTATTCCTAATTAACTTTTTTCCCAAGACTTTTTCTCTTTGAATGACATACTTCTAACTCTTAAAGAGAAAGTAAATTCCTTGAATACAAATTTTGATCTGAGAAGGGAAATTGTGAAACGTTATTTTGTCTCAAGAGGAAGGAACGCTTACATCATATAGTCTTTCTGGAATAAATTTGAGGACTCCTATCTATGAGGCATTGTAGCTTCAGGCCTCAGCTATAACTACTCCCTTTTTCCTTCTTTCCTGTTTTAGCAAACTTCCAGCAACGAAACAGACAACATTTTGTGGTCACAAATACAGCAGTTGCTACACAGGCCAGCAGGAACCCAATCACATCCAAAGAATGGTACTGGAACCAGGTGAGGTCGTGGGAGGCTGGTTGCAGGTGTTTGACTCCTTTGTGGTGCATGACCAACTCGATCCAGAAGACAGCTCGATGTACAGGTTTCACTGGCTGATTGTGGTGAATTTTTGACAATTTCATAGCATTTTATGTATATCCAAGGGAGAAACACAAAGATAGCACAACTGAAATGAAGTTATATGACCTATGCATATCATTCCTGTGTAAGGCATTTGAAATGTGTCATACATATGTTGTAAAATCAATGTTGTACAATTGCAGAAGTAATAGTAAATATTTATTTTGGTCCTCATAGATGGTTTGGCTTTTCAATTAGAATTTTATGAATGATAAATATTTTAGAAAGTAAAGTTAAGTTGGTATAATGTAATCTTTTCTTGCAGAGGAAATGATATGAGACATTGTAAGAGGTATATATGAGATGGTGGAAATGCAGTTGTAGGATGGTCCTTACAAAATATTTAAAGAAGAATTGCATCATCCTGGGTGAATTGCTTCCTCACCAGTCCCTGTGCTTCTACTCTTCTCTTCTACGTTATGTTCTTTATTTTTCTTCCTCCAACCAGAATCACTTTTGAAATAGACATCCAATTACGACAGTTTTCTGCTCAAAATTTCTGTCTGGCTTCTCCTCCCATTTAGAATAAATTCCAAATCTGGTGGTTGCCCTTCAGGATCCTATGTGTTCATATCCCTGGCAGCCTCATTATCATTTTATTCCATGCAGATCCTGTTGTAGGTACCCTGGCCTTCTAGCTCATTCTGGAAGTTACCTAAAGTGTTCTCACCTCCTCATCTTTGTAAACTTAGTCTTCTCTGTCTCTCTCCTGGACAACTTTTCCCTGCAACACCTCAAGGCTTGCTTCCACCTCCTTACAGTAGAGGTAGTAACATCTCAGAGAGGCTTTTCCTGGCCATGCTATTATAGCATCCCCCACATTTCTTTGTGGGGTTTATTTTTGTATTTTTTCTTTTTGTGCTATTTGATTCCTTGGAATTTCTAAATACAGTACATTTTGTAAAATATTCCTTTTAAGTACGAGATACATAAGAAAAATGCATATATCCTAAATGAGCAGCTCAAAATTTCAAAATTAGCTGGAAAATTGTTTTGAAATGCACACACCAATGTCCCAACTTGCAGGTATTGATACAGGATTCCACAGATACATAGAACCACCCCAGTTTCCTGGGCTCTTCCACTACTCCTTTTCCGGAATTAACTATACCTTAAGTTTAAATACCATAGTTAAGTTGTCTTGTTTACCTATTGGAATTATAGTATGTACTTATTTGTTTTTGTCTTTTTTTTTTTTTTAGCAGTTTTTGATTGATTACTTGGCTGTATTATATTTGATTGCATGACAACACCAGAAATTATCTCTTCATTTATTGATTGATGAACATTTGGATTGTTATTAATTTACTGGCCATTACTACTAATGCTGTCATAAGCATTCTTGTATATGTCTTTTAATTTACATATTTATGCATGCCTGTTGCATAATACCTAGAAGTGGATTTGAGGAGAAATTGCATGTGTGCTTATGATTTATTTGTTGACTCTGAATTATTTAGAAAGTTACTGCTTAATTTCCAAAATTTAGAGATTTTTTAGTTATCTTTCTTTTGATAATTTCTAAACTTCTATTCCAGACAATATACTCCATATGATATGAAAATTTTCAAGTACTGCATTTTGTTTTATGCCACAGCACATATGGTCAATTCCATTAAAAATTCTATATGCTATTTAAAATTGTGTTTTCATCATTGTCATATAAATAACATAGGTTACATTTTACATATATGTTCTTCATAACTTTTTTAATGTGTTCTTCATATTTATTCATTATTTTGTCATCTTCTTCTATGTTAATGAGAAACGTCCTTAAAAATGTCCTATTATGACTATAGATTTGTTTGTTTTCAATTTTTTTTGTCTACTTTTACTTTGTTTATTTGGAGGATTTATCTGTAGATGTTACCAATTAATAATTTGACTTCTTTTGAAAGAGTAACCTATTTGCCATCATAAAGTATTTATCTTTATTTTTACTAGTGCTCCTAGTCTGCTGAGTCTGATAGTAGTACAGGTACAGCATCTTTCTATGGTTACTGTTGGAATAGATCTCTTCCTTCCTTTATACTAACTATCTTCTTATATACTTCTGTGTAAGCCTGTTTTGTAAACAGTACACATAGTTAGTTTTTGAAATCTAGTCTGATAATCTTTGTTTAAATGATTTAGTCTGTTTAGATTTGCTGTAAGTAGTGGCATCTTTACATTTCCATCTACTACCTTGTCTTGCATTTTCTTATCTATTTGTCCAACCTGCTTTATATTTCTTTTTCTATTTTTTCTTGCCCCATTTAAAAGTATTTTTAAATTCAATTGTACTACTGTTTTCTTCTTGATAATACATATTTAAAATATTCCTAGGGGATACCCTCCTTATCAAGTAATAATGCTGATAGTAGTAATAAAAACTGAATTGATGGTCTCCATGCTAGGCACTACACATTCCACACTATTTTCCTTTGGAATATGAAAAAAGTTAACTATTAAAGATTTATTTTATTAAAATTAAAATGTTTTCTGCTTGAAAGCGCACCAATCAGTGAGAAATCAACCCCCGGAATCAGAGAATATATGTGCAAATCAAATGTCTGATAATGCACTTGTCTCCGTAAAATATTCTTACAGTCCAATAATGAGAAGAAAAATAACCCAATTAAAAATTGGCAAAGGATTGAAATAGACCTTTCTCTAAGTAAGATAGATGAATGAATATAATGAAAAATCCTCAGCAAAATACCAGCCACTGAATCCAGCAGCACATAAAAAATTACACAGCATTTTCAAATGGGATTTATCCCAGAAATGCAAGGGTGGTTCAACATAAAAAAATGCATATAATAATCCACATAAAGAAAATGAAGAGAAAAAAACCACATGGTCATCTCAATAAACATAGAAAAACATTTAACAAAATCCAACATCCTGTCATTGTGAAAATAGTCAACAAAGTAGAATTAGAGGCAAGTTCTTCAACATGATAAGGGTATGTACGAGAGCCCATAGCTAACATCATACTTAATTAGAAAATACTGAACGCTTCCCCCTTACGATGAGGAATGAAAAAAAGATGTCTACTTTCATCACTTCTACTCTACACTGTACTGGAAGTTCTTGCCAGAGCAATTAGACAAGAGAAAGAAATAAAAGTCATCCAGATTGGAAACAAGAAGTAAAACTATTTCTGTTCACAAATGATAAGGACTAATCTATATAAAATCCTGAAGGAGCCACAAACAAAAGTATTACAGCTAATAAAGTTATTCAGAAAATTTTCCAGATATGATATTAATGCACAAAAGTCCATGTATTTCTCTACACTAGCAATGAAAAATGCAAAAAGAACATAATTCTATTTACAATAGCTTCTAAAATGATAAAATATTTACGATTAAATTTAACTATGGTGGTGCAATTTTTGTATCCTAAAACTTAAATATATTGCTGAAAGCAATAAAAGAAGACAAATAAATTTAAAGACATCCTATATCCACAGACCTGAAGACTTAATATAGTAAAAATTGCAATAACCTCCAAACAATCCACAGATTCAATGCAACCCCTGCCAAAATTCCAATGACCTTTTTGCTAAAGTGGACAAATCAACCTTGAAATTCATATGGAATACCAAGGGGTCCTGAACAGAAAAGCCAATCTTGAAAAAGAAGAACAAAGTCCGTGAACTCATACTTCCTGACTTCAAAACCTACTTCAAGTCCACAAAAGTCAAGACTGCCTTGGACAGATGTCACTATCAATGAAACAGATGTGAGAATACAGAAACATGCCTTCACCTTATGGTCAATTGATTTTTGACAGGAATGCCAAAACTATTCAATGGGGAAACAATTGCCTTTTAAAATATGGTTGTGGGAATATCAGATATCCATACCCAATGCGAAAAAATGAAGTTGGATTCTTACCTCAGTTACAAAAATTAACTCGATATGAATCTAAACCCAAATGTAGGAGACAAAATTATATAACTGTTAGCGGACAGCAGGAGTAAACCTGGATCTTGCCTTTGACAACGGTTTCTTGGCTATGACACAAAAGCACAAGCAACCAAAGTAGAAATAGTTATAATTAGACCTCATGAAAATTAAAAGCTTTTGTACATCAAAGGACACTATCAAGAACGTGAAAAATCAACCCACAGAATTAGAGAATACATTTGCAAATCATGTACCCGATAAGAGAATGTGTCATGAATACACAAGGAGCTCTTACAGCTCAGCAACAAAAAGACAAAACAACTCAATTAAAAGGTGGGTAAAGATTCTGAATACACATCTCTCCAAGGAAGATATAAAAATTGTCAATAAGCAAATGAAAAGGGGCTCAATATCATTAGGCCTCACTGAAATGTAACTCAAAACCACAAAGAGTTATCACTTTGCAACTACTAGGATTGCTAAAATCAAAAAAGTGGAAACAGGTAAGTTTTGGAAAAGAAGTGAAGAAATTAGAAATCTCATATGTTGCTGCTAAGAACATAAAATGGTACGACCACTTTGGAATACAGTCTGACAGTCCTCACATGTTAAACCTACTATTATCATGTAACCCGGCAATTCTACTCCTAGTAAAACACGAAATCCTGACACTTACATGACATCTCACGTTTTCAGGGCACCTTTCAAGGACTGAAAACAGAAGACAGTTCTTAGAAACAGTATTATAACACATTCATAACTACATCAGCCAAAAAATTACAATAAAAAAGCCCCTTGTAAAAAGGAGGTCAGGTATTCACACATCATGTAAAATTCCAAGCTCTTCTGTACAATACTGAAAAAAAAAAAGTAAATGAATGTATCTTTAATACTGTTTCTGAGAACTGCCTGGTGTTTTCAGCACTGATTGGGTGTTGACTATGTGAGATAAAATGATAGTGACAGGATTTTGTGTTTTAAACTGCAGATTATTTGCCTGTCCTGCTTTTTTTCCACCTTGCCCAATCAAAAAGCTCTCTAAATTGTGCCTTATATGACAATCCACCCATTTCTAAGGTGAGATTATACCAACCCCCTAGAACTTCAGAAATGTGCCATCCATTTTAGCATGAGGCCACCCACAACACCCTGGACTGTAAAAGAGATGAACTCTTGGGCTGAAGTCAAGGACTGCAGGATCTTCAAGGCTTTCTGGGAGTCACTGCCTGGAGGGCAAATCACATAAATGGGGAGAACTGCCCCTTCTGTGTGCCCTGCTTCTCTTTCTGGATTGTTTCTCTTAACAGTTTCAGGCTCTCTGTATCCCTCTGTTCCAAGTATTTCTAAGAGATGTGTAGGGCATGAGACACATGATAGATGTCCACATCTACTTGAGGCCTGATGTTCAAATCCCTGTAGGCCTGATGACCAGGAACAGGTAGGGTGATCCAGAATCTAGAGCTCGCTTAATATAAGTGAGAAAACCTCACTCCTCTTCTGGGCTCAGCAAATGCACTGGGCAGCACGTATTGGTGGCCAGGAGCCGGTAGTCCTGCAGGTAGTGACAGTGGTTCTGCTCTCTGCAAGCTGGACAGTGAGGCTTGCGGCTTCTCAGCCTAATACAGCAGAAAGTCCTCTGAAGGCATCAAAGGGCAGCAGGCTGCCACTGCCACTGTAACACAGGTCCAGACCTGTAGCGATCTTCAACACTTCCAGCCTCTGCAGGCAGCGCAGGATTCCAGTTACTACACCGACCACCCCTCCATCTGCGCGATTGATCTCCATCTCCGCTGGGAGTGGTTAGAGAGAACGCTGCGTAGGCCAGGGTCGCCGTCGAAGTGGTAGACTGTGTTTTGGCCCTGGAAGCTCAGGGCGCTGGTCAACACGAGGGGCCGGCTGGCCAGCACAGAGGCATCGTTAGCCAGGTAGCGAGTGGGCACGCTGTCTCAGTGGTTAGCTACCAAGTGACAGCGGTGGACCAGGTCCAGAGCCCAGGGTGATGTAAGTGCCTGAGAGTAGCGCAGGCAACCCAGGGACGAATCAAGGCAGTGCAGCCAGGCTGTGGCCAAAAACACCTTGGGCTGGCATGTCAGTGCCTCCGCATGCAGCACTTGGCAGGCCAGGTTGCTCATTTCTACTAGCTCGTGGTCCACAAGGCCAGGGCGGCTATACCAGCTGCCACCATGCCCACCACAGCCCACAGTACGGACGCTGTCCGCAGGCACAGCTGTCCGGGCACGGCAAGCGCAGGCAGGATTTTCTGCTGACTCTGGGTATAATCTTGTCTCCGGGCAGAGTGGCCTTCCGGGGCAGGGTGACACCACAACCAGCTGTTGTGGCTCCTGCTCCACCAGAAGAGCCGCCCTCAGTCTATGCTTCAGGGAGCTCAGCTCCTCCTCTTGCTGCACAGTTTCAGCCTGCAAAGCCGTGACTTCCTCCCTGGGAGCCATGGTGGCCTCTGTCCTCTCAGATTCTTATGTTTGATCTTTTGGGGGGAAATGATTTAGGGACTGAATTTACAGTCTCCTAAAATCAGTGCCTTTTGCCATCTTTTCTATGTTAGTGACAGTTTTACTCCTGTGAGTTGCCTGTTCACATGCTCCACCTATTTTCATATTGGACTGTCTTTCTGTTTGTGATTTTGATATTTCTCCCTGTACAATGTTTACCACCCTTTATCTGTTACATATGAAACAGGGCAAATTTGAGGAAAATTAATTAAGCCTATATGCATGATTTAATAATTTTATCTACCATGGCACTATTTAATTTCTATAAAAATGTGTCAATTATCTCGATGAGTCCTATGGAAACACCTGTGGTGAACTCTTCCTGTAGATCTCCTAGCTTCAGAGTTTTAGTGTGTTTTTAAAATAAATTCACGCCTGATGCTGGAGAATGTTTGTTGTGAGACCTTGATGATGGACTTCCTGACCCGTAAAGATAGGTATGTTTCTGTCTCATGGTCCGCTTGGTTCCTAAAGTGATTCCCTGATGTGTATATTTCAGGAAGGCCTTGAGCATCCTTGTGGTTTGATTTACATATTCTCAAAACTTCGCATAATTTTTGTATTCTTTGCCTTGTTGTTGATTCTGATCAGTCATAGTGTGGCTAGGCCTAAAAGAAATTGGTGATTGTATTCTTTTTTTGTCATGCCAAAGGATTTAATGTTTCCATATTAGGTTAATGAGAGGGTTGAAACAATAGGCTTCTGAGGAAAGAGAGAAGGAATGAGACATACTGATCTAGTGTGGTTGTATAGAATAAGAATCATTGTTTCAAACTGCCTTCAACAAACCATTGAATTGTTCACCATATTCGTGAGTAACTGAGTGACGTTGTGCCTTGTTTTTAAGAGTGGACATATATGTATAAATATATCTATAGATATATGTACATATACATTTGGAGAGAATGAAAATTCCAGAATTCGTTTAGAGTACAGGTTCTGTATTATCAAACCTTCAATTGGGACCTTATATCCTCTATCAAAGGGTAAAACAAATGTGAAGGTAACCAGGTGAATCTTTTAAAAGGGCTGTGAGGTAAAGAGAATAAGCTAGTGAAACCAAAGTCTTTCTAATAGCTCAGTTGTATAATAGGAAGCAGGTAGCAGTTGTTATATTTCTAAAACAACATATATTCCACTGGGCAGGGTGTTAAACTGGATGAGGGCAAACATCTTGTCATGTCTTTAGGCAAGGAGTGATGCTGAGGCTGGATGCACAGTAAATGCCAAGCAGCATTATTCGTCTCTTAAAGAAAATAGAAGGGTGAATCATTTTACGCAATTCTAACTATTGAGTAGTTTCTTTAGCCAAAGATAAAATTAACAAAATCTGCACCAGTGAAAATAGCCTGAGTATTTGCACAATAATATTGATATTGTGAATACTCTGCTTGCTTTTATGTTTTTGAGGAAACTCAGCCCTCAGCTAACATCTGCCAATCCTCCTCTTTTTTTCTGAGGAAGACTGGCCCTGAGCTAACATCCATGCCCATCTTCCTCTACTTTATATGTGGGACGCCTGCCACAGCATGGCTTGATGGGTAGTGCCATGTCCCCACCCGGGATCCGGGCTGGCGGATCCCAGGTCGCCAAAATGGAACGTGTGCACTTAACTGCTGCGCCACCTGGCCGGCCCTGCAAATACACTGCTTGATGCTCTTGTGTCCATGTGTAATGTTTGAAACACAATTAAGTTCAATAATTTTCTTATGGTATAACTTTTGCATTAGAATAATTAATGTCAATATACCCATATAGTTTTATTTTTATTTAATTTTTGCTTCTTCTCTTTGGCATGCTGTATTTCTAACTCTTAAACAGACAGTAAATCACTTGAAAACAAATTTTCATCTGAGAAGTTAATTATGAGGTTGTTTTGTCTTAAGAGGAAGGGATCTTTACATCACAACTTCTTGCTGGAATTAACTGGGGGAGTCCCATCTGTGAGGCATCCCAGCTTCAGGCCTCCAATACAACTACTCCCTTTTTTCCTTCTTTTCTGTTTTTGAAAACTCCCAGCAACACACCAGACATTTTGAGATGACAAATACAGCGGTTGCCACACAGGCCAGCAGGAACCCAATCACATCCAAAGAGTGGTACTGGAACCAGTTGAGGTCATGGGAGGCTGGCCTCAGGTGTTTGGCTCCTTTGTGGCGCATGACAAACTCGATCCAGAAGACTGCTCGATCTAGAGGCTTCATTGGTTGGTCATGTTGAATTCTTGATAATTTCATAGCATTCTCTTTATAGCTAAAGGAGAAACACAAAGATAGCAGCATTGAAAGGAAGTTAATTTGCTTAAGCACATCATTCACATTAAAGGTTTTTGAAGCGCCATATATATGTTTCAAAATAAGTGCCATAGAATTGCAGAAGATGTATATGTTTACTTTGGTCTTCATAGACAGTTCAGTTTTCAAGTTGAAATTCTCTGATGACTAACATTTTAAAAAGTGAAGATGAAGATCAGGTGGGAAAGTTAAATCCTTTCTTGCAGAGGAGATGATAGGAGCCATTCTAAGGACTATAAGTCAGATGATGAATGCAATTTTAGGATGATGCTCTTGAAGTTTCTAAAGAGGAATTGTGTCACTGAGCTGTGTTCCCACCTCAGCACCTTTGCACTTTGTGTGCCCTCTGCCCCTCTCCTTGAGCACTCTTCCCTGCAACACCCCAAGGCTTGCTTCCTGCTTCTGATGGAGGCAAGAGCTTCTGTGTCACATCTCAGACAGGCTCTTCCTGGCCACCCTAATAGCAGCCCTAGGCACTTCTTCTATATTTTTCTTTTTTCTTCTATTTGATTTCTAGATTTCTAAATACATTTTGTAAAATATACCTTTAATTTAAGTAAAAAATATAGAAGAAAAATGCACATATCCTAAGTGAAGAGCTCAAAATTTCATAATCAGCAAGAATATCATCCTGAATTGAACATTAAATGAACCTACCACCTACATATTTGCATCGCATACCAGAAGCTACTGGAAGCCCCCCATTCTCTTGGACTTTTTAGTCACTAATCTCTTCTACAAATTAACTGTTATTATGATTTTAACCACATAGATTAATTTTTCTGGTTCATTTATTGGAATAAGATAGTAATATTCATTCATTTTTGTCATTTCTGTAGCAGTTGCTGGTGAATTCCATTGCTGTATAGTATCCAGTGTCTGACACTACCACAAGTTATCTCTTCATAATGATCCATGGACATGTGGATTGTTAATAAAATTTTGGCCACTTCTACTAATACTGATGTAAATATTGTTTTAAATATGTTTTGGTTTACATATCTATACTTTTGTGCCTAATTGCTAGAAGGGAATTGCAGAGAAGATGGTGCACGTATGATTATAATTTCTTTATTGATTCTGAATTATTTAAAAATGTATTGCTTAATTTTCAAAATTTAGAATCTTTTTAGTTCTTTTTCTTTGATGATTTCTAACTTAATTCTTATCTGGCCAGATAATATGCTGTTTAAAATTTGAAAATTTTCGAAGTCTTAGTTTTGCCTCAGCATGTGTGGTCAATTCCATTGATTATTCTATATGCTGTTGAAAAACGTGTTTTCATCATTCTTATATATGTATAATATAATAGATATATCAAATAGTTTACATTTTAAAATTGAGTTCCTCAAACCTTTTATGTACTTATGTATTTTGTCATCTTTTTCTATATCATAGAAAAAAGTCTTTAAACATCCTATTATGACTACAGATTTGTGTGTTTTATTTTTATTTTTGTCTACTTTTGCTTCATTTATTTGGAGGATTCATTAGTAGGTGCTACAAATGAATAATTTGTATTCTTTTGCAGAATTAACCTATTTATCAAAATGAAGTATTTTTTATTTTAGTAGTATTTCTGGTCTACTGTGTCTGATTTTATTACAGTTATACATGTTTCTAAGTTACTGTTGAAATAGATCTTTTCCTATTTCCTACCTTTGTACTTACAATTTTCCTATACTGTTCTATTTAGGCATCTCTTGTAAATAGTATGTATAGTTAGTTTTGAAAATCCATTCTGACAATTTTGTTTTTAAATGATTTAGTGTGCTTGGATTTACTGTAAGTACTGACATCTTTACCTATATTCACACAAAAGCATATATAGCAGTATTCGTAATAGCCAAACGTGGAACAACCAAAATATCCATGAAATGTTAAATGGGTAAGTAAAATGTGCTGTGTCCTTATCATAGAATATTACTCAGCAATACAAAGCTACGACAAGGAAGAAAGTCAAAAATATTATGCTATGTGAAAGAAGCCGGTTGCAAAAGACTATATATTGCATGATTCCATGTGTATGAAATGTCTAGAAGGGCTAATCTGTAGAGACAGAAAGCTGATTAATGGTTACTTGGGCAGGGGGGAATAGGTCGTGACTTCTAAGGCATGTCACATTTCTTTTGTGGTGATGAAAATATCCTAAATTTATATTATTGTGATGGTTTCATAGCTCTATAAACATACTACATATATTTGAATTTTATAATTCTATAGTATGTAAATTATATCACATTATAAAATCTGCTAAAACAATAATAAAAAGCAATTTTTGATATAAAGAGATTTACAATATCAGAGATGTTACCTACTGAATTGAAAGAATTTATATTTCTACTAGTTCATCATTCTTTCCTTCTCAAGTTCTATCGTGTTCTAAAAAATGTGTCCTTCTTACAATTACCTATGTAACTTTATATTATTTGAAGAGAAAATTGTTGCCCCAGTTGGTTACTTATTAAATCTATAGAGTTAAAATACAGGTTTGAAATAAATGTTTGCATGAAAATAAAAGGAGATTTAAGAATGGTTAAATCATATTAATAATTTCATAATTAGCCTCTTGAAAATGGGGTGAAATTCATACTCGTCATTGGCAGAAGAACCTATCTGTTAATACAATCTATTAAAAAAATTATGATACTTACGATGGGTCATGCATGACTGTCTTCAGTGCATTGAGCAAATCTGTACTTGACATTGAACTGAAGTCCAATCTAACAGCTGCTCCCTTGGTCTTCATGTGAGCAACATTATCAGGTTGATCCGCAAACAAAGGAATGCCCACCATAGGAATCCCGTGGTAGATCGCCTCATAGATGCCGTTGGCTCCACCATGAGTTATAAAGGCTTTGGTTTTTGGATGACCTAGGATTGGGTGAATTTCAGCACACTAATAAGTATAAGTCTTAGGATAAAATGAGAGTAGGGCAATATAAGACACTGAAAGAGGCCTTGTTTTCTAGATAGCTGATTATTATACACATGTAACTACATTAAAATGTCTTTCAGAGCTCAGAGGACAAAGCACCTAAATCTGCTGGAGAGATTAGTAAAGGCTACATAGAAGATTGGTGTATTACTTGAGACTTTAAAAATGAATACAAGATGCCAAGTGGACAAAATTGAAAGAGAACATGTTGGATAAAATAAGAATGGATGGGAAATAAAAAAGAGACGGAGATATGTCAGAATATATTCTCTTAATGAAATAGTGAAGTCACTGAGTCTGATAAGCAGCGTGTCAAGGCAGCAGGAAGTTGATGGTGGTGGTGCAGGAATCGGTGGAAGGAAAGGTTATGCTTATCCTTTCTCCCTACGACTGGAAAATAAATACAAGAAAATTAATTTTTATTTTTGAGGTTTCCAATGATAAATGTTCAATAAAGTTTTTTCCTGCTGAACTCTTATCATCTGGTTGGAGTTACTCTCATTTCAGTGTTTGTTTTCCAGAGTCTTACCGAGAAGGTCATTCTGGGGGATCCACTTATAGAGCCGAGTATTTGGCCCTAAGGTATCTGGTTTCTTGCCATCAAATCTCCATATAACCTGTTGGAGTAAAGAAAATGCCTTATTCCATGAGTCAAACTTCTAAGATGTAGCGTGTTAGAATTGAATAGATTAAGAGACCTCTAGTTAAACCTGTTCATTTTGACAGATGAGGAAATGAGGACAAGAGAAGCTAAGTAATGAGAACTACTAACACTGATGTAAGGGGACCACTCATATTTCATGTAGTTATTTTATATTCAATCAAGTATGAATGCAATCATGATGTTACATACCTGGGTTAGACAAATGAGATTTTCAATGACCAATTCAAGCACATAAAAATTTTTTAGGCATTCATTATAATTACACTGGAAAAATTTGCAAATTACTAATCATCTGCTAATTTAACTATGTATTATACTAGTTCTCAGCTTCCAAATTTAGCATTAGCCTGCTTATTTCTTTTTGAGTGTTGGGAGAAGTGACTTACTTATGTCCACTTGTTCCAAAAGCTATTTCATTAGAATTTTACATCTTTTGATTTACAAAAATGGAAATGTATGCAAACAGCTATTTATGAGAACAAAATAATTCTGATTAGTAACAATTTATTATTAATAATTAGTAATTTCTGCTTGGTAAGTATGTTTAGCTTCTTTTAAATTACTATTAATCCTGTTACGCCCAAGAAAAATTTCAAGTAATTTTTTTATGTGAATCCAGAGTATTATTATTATTGCTGGGTTTGAAAATTTAATGATGTGATACAATGCATTGACAGCATTGATTAACATGGTTTTTTATAGCCAAGCCATTTTCAAGTCCAGTACGAAAATTAGTTACAGATTTTGCAATTCCCATGCAATCCTCATAAGCTAGATTCTAAATTACCAGTGGTTAACACCTATGTGCTATGTGAACCTTAGAGCAACTTCGGTTCTCAGCAAATTAGCATAGATGATAAGCATAAAACCATCAGTTAGGAAACTAAAAAGTGGTTCCCAAATACACAGAGACTCCAGGTATGTTCTATGTATTAGAAATAATTAACTACCATATGTTATGGAGAAGGGGCATCTGAAAGTTTCCCACGCTATCCTGGCTTCTAATTGACTCCTTTCTCCTTCGCCTATATTCCCTTCTCCTGTGTTCACTTCTGCTTCTTCATTCGAGAGGAATTATTATTCAGATGGATTAGAAACAGAGTCCTCGCAAGTCCACATTTTATAAAAGACAGGGTCACCTTAGGGGCTGACGCACCTCCACCCTTTCTTTTATGTTTTCTTGCTACAAACTTTAGCAGGGCTCAGTCCACAAGGGCAGTTTTTCCTCTTTCCTTTTTTTTCCTGTTGTTTTTCTCTCTAGATCATCGTGGCTGAATAGGTACCTGAATGCAGGTAGGTGAGCCTTCACCATCCTTTCTCTGTATAGCTCCCTGAAAAGCACGTTGAACAGGCCTATTCTGAAGCTGAGGGGAAGTAAAAGAAGCCTGGATTACCTGGCAAGCCTAAACTTCAGGATGCCTTTCAGACTGTTATCATTTCTTGATTAATGTTAGTGTTAAAATTTACCTCCTTTCTTTCTTTCCTTTTTTTTTTTTTGTTGAGGAAGATTTGTCCTGAGCTGACATCTGTGTCAATCTTCCTTCATTTTGCATGTGGATTGCCGCCACAGCATGGCTGACGAGCAGTGTATGTCTGTGCCCGGGATCTGAACCTGTGGACCTGGGATGCTGAAGTGGATTGTGCTGAAGTTAACCACTACATGATGGGGCCAGCCCCTAACTGTTTTCTGGGAACATCTGTAGCATGTATAGTGCCCTCGGGAATCCTGCAAGGGAAAGGAGCAAATGACAGGGTGGAATTTGATGATATCTTTACCTGCTTGCAGTATCAGTATAATACCCAAACTTCACGCTGCATCTGTTAGATATATTTGTATCTGATCTCAATGTTAATGCCAAAATTGTCAATCAAAAACACCCTACGCACTGTTGGCACCTGCCAAATATACTTTGGCTTTGAAACTCATTTTTGAGATAAATTGGATCTATCATAATACAGTGTAGTTTACATTTCATGCAGGAAATTTCTGTAACCAGATCCTTTTCAAAATTTAACAGATGCATTAAATAGTTGTCCACTATAAACTACTGTATCTTACCTTTTGTGGAATCTGGGCAAGGGCTGATGCAATCACATTGGCTCTTTCTTCTGTCATGTTGCTGACCATTGACCCCAGACTAAATACCACAATACCATTTTCTCCAGAGCTCTGGGCAAACTCTTCTATTTCCTGTGAAGAAATAATTTGCTCCATCATAAAAGAGCATCACCACAGTAGACATTATTGAAAGGATTGCTACAAACAACTAAGGAGAGAAAATCACCTATTGTCAGGAATTGCTATAGTAGTGCTTATTTATTTTTAATTGTGGTAAAATATACATAATATCAAATTTGCCATCTTAACCTTTCTTAAGTGTACATTTCAGTAGTATGTACATTCTCATTACTATGTAACCAACCTCCAGAACTCTTCACCTTGCAAATTGAAACTATACCCATTTTACAATAATTCCCTGGCAACTGTCATTCTTTCTGCTTCTATGAATTTGACTAGTATAGATAAATTATATAAGTGAATTATGTGGTATTCGTCCTTTCGTGAGTGCCGCATTTCACTTAGAGTAATGTCCTTGAGATTCAGCCATGTTGTAGCCCGTGTTAGAATCTGCTTCAATTTTAAGGCTGAGTTGTATTCCACTGTGTGTAAATTCCACATTTTGTTTATTAATTCATCTGTTGATGGATACTTGGGGTGCTTCCACATTTTGGCTCTTGTGAATAGTGCTGCTATGCAGACGGCTATGCATATATCTCAGTGGGATCCTAATGTCAATTGCATTTGATAAATGCCCAGAAGTGGAATTGCTGTACCTTACGGTAATACCACGCTTAATTTTTCTGGGAACCTCCATTCTGTTTTCCTCAGTGTTTGTTAATAATAGATCTAATCCCTCAATTCCTTTGGAATGGTACCATTGATATGAGATTAATTTCCTTTATTATGTATATTTGTGCAAATACGTTTGTGTGTATAAGCAAGAAGTGAAATACAGCCAGTACACAGTAGTGCAGAGGAAATGGTCTTAGACAATATAATACCTAGCCTCTTCATTTATACTGTTATTAATTACTGTTAGATATTCTTGTAAGCAGGTTACAGAACAGAATCTTAACTCTTGATTCTTTATCATTATAGTTCTACTAAGTTACTTGTTTTGTTCTAGGCAGATTTTCTCTAGAATTATTTTAGTTTAGTTGTTAGTATTTTCTTTCTCTGACTATGAGCACTATGAAAATTTTGTATGAGTGCGATGACTTTACATCTTTTCCTCTCAGCTCTGTAATAATTTATACTTCACCTTAACCTTTGTCAGTATTTCTCAAGCTCCCCCTAAATCACTCTTTAAAGGCTGGACAATTGCTGATGAGTAATCTCAGACTCATCAGACAAATGTGTCTGATATTACTGTTTGGAGTTTCCATGAAATAGCCCTAAGATTCCTATTTATAATCCAGAAATATACATGTATATTACTTATTTGAGTGACCATATTTCTGGTTTGTTTATGTATGATAGCTTTTGCCCTGAAATCATATTGTAAAAAGGATGCCCTAGTCGAATATGCTATGTGTAACTGACAGTGATTGGCCCTTATCACCTCCTTGAGTCCCCCAGGGAGCAGCTGGCCCACAGTGGGAGAGATACAGCAGGCTTTCTGCAGCACAGAGCTGGTCACCCTCTTGCCTGGAATGGTTTCAAAATTATTCTGACTTGTCTTCCCACATTCTTGCCTATTTAAAATCAATATGTTACTTTCAGAACTGGAATAATTCCTAATGGCTCACTATACCAAAGAAACAAATGTAGAAGAGCCAAAAGTTTCTGGATATCTTGTCAAAACTGCAGTCATCCTGTTTGTGGTCATTCTGTTTTAAATTCATTATTTGTCCGCTTGTCTCTGGAAATTAGTGACACAACCCTTCCAGTATAAAGAGCATACTTTATGATCATAATCATTATTGTTCTATGATCCCTATTGGATATTTTTTAGCATTGTGGTCTTTCCGTAGTATAATAATTTCCACACAGTTTTTGTTACATGCTTATATTCTATGTTTCCAAGTAGAATGTGAGGTGTGTATGTGGGAAAATTGTGTCTACACTGCTTCTCTGCATATCCAGCACATAGCTCTGGACTATGCTAGTCACTTTAAGAATATTCTTTGAGGGCCAGCGTTGGTGGCCTAGTGGTTAAGTTTGGTATGCTCCACTTTGGTGGCCCAGGCCTGGTTCCCGGGCAGGGACCCACACCATTTGTCTGTCAGTGACCATGCTGTCATAGCGGCCCACATACAAACAGAGGAAGGTTGGCCATAGATGTTGGTTCAGGGCAAATCTTAGCCAGCAAAAAACAAAAACAAGAATATCTTTGAATGTGTGACTGATGCTGTCTTATATGTTGAATAATGGGGTCTTAATTTAACAGACCCTATTCCTAAACTCTTCCAGGTATAATACTTTATTCTGAGATGATAATGAAATGCAGAGTCTTGTAATGGTATTGAAATATATGAGTTTCTAATTAGTAGGTCACTTTACCCAGCTTCCCATATCACTCTCACTGTAATCAAACATTCTAAATTAAGATCAGAGAATCGTTTCTATTGCAAAAGCAAAGTAAACCAACCACACAAACAAGAGTACGTTACCTTAGGCAGGGGTTTGGCAGGTTTGCAGTGATATCCTCCAATAAATTCAAAATGTGGTA
Source organism: Equus quagga (assembly GCF_021613505.1). Taxonomy (NCBI): domain Eukaryota; kingdom Metazoa; phylum Chordata; class Mammalia; order Perissodactyla; family Equidae; genus Equus; species Equus quagga. The sequence continues at coordinate 102,489,546 of NC_060269.1, read as the reverse complement.
AGACTGGGTGAGGAAATTCAAAGTCCCAATAGTTTCGAACAAGCCACATTTCAGCTTTCCTCATTAACTCAATTAATGTAGTGCGTCTTCCTGAAGGGAAAAAAGCAAACAAAAGTTAAGGAAATGAGAGTTTTGTAATGTGAATATACCAGGTAATTTTCTGAAAAGAGCTTGGAATGACGTAGCCAAAGATGTTGAAAAGTGTCTGTGGTTTCACAACACAAATGTGTGTGTGTATACATACAATATACATGTTTTATATATTTTATTTATATATATACAACAAAGTGTAAGAGACTGTCATCTATAACATCACATCAGTGCATTCAGAATTATGAACAGTTATTAAACTTAAGCCACTAAAGAATTAAACATGCATTTGCTTACTCTGTAAAGCTGCAGAAGCAATTGATGCAAATGTTAACAGTGATTTCAACTGGTCCATCAACTCACCCTGCCATACCCATGGAACGCATTTGCCTAGAGCACTAAGTCTAGTTTCTACAGTTGAGCAAGCTGTTTCCTCGATCCTGGGTTTTCCAAGTAAACTGTGAGGCTTTTGAAAGTATAGCTGCTCCTGCATTTGGTTCATGTCAGGAGCTTGATAATATATGTGTACTAAATAAATGTCTTTGCAAAAAATAGCTGGAAAGTTTGCGTAAAGTATGGAAATAGATGTACTCACCCTTAACTGTGGCTCATTTGATCTTTAATGGAGAGACATAGTTTTTAAAAAATATGGACTAGTAACTTGTATGTCCACCTTTTGACAAAACTCTGAGCCTTGAAAATAGATGATTAGTAAGTACTTGGGGAAGGAATGTGTAATCATTAGAAACTCTAATTATAGGTTCATGTATCTGAGATAGTGTCATTATATCTTTCAATTGTGAAGGACTCCTTCAGGTAATATGGCAAAATAGTTTATTTTTTAAGTGAATCTAAACTAAATAATGGGAAATAACTTCCTCATGGATCCATACACTGTCATGCTAGAAATATGTTACTCCTCAATCTTTGTCTCCTTTCATCGATATTTAGTGAAATTTCTAATGACTTTTATTAAAGATGAAAAAATTTGTAGTAAAATTGATATCTAGGATGATTAAGCAGAGCAAAGAGGATTTTTAGGGCCGTGAAACTACATTATGATATTGTAATGGTGGACACATGACATTATAATTTTGTCCAAAATCAAAGAATGTACAACACCAAGATAGAACCCTAATATAAAATATGGACTTTAGGTGATAATGGTGTGTCAATATCATTTCATCAACTGTACCAACATCTCCTGTAGGGGATGTTGATAACAGGGGAGGCAATGCATCTACGGGAACAAGGTGTATATGAGAATTCTCTACTCAATATTGCTCTGGACTGAAAACTCCTCTATGAAATAAAGACTCTCACAAACAAGTAAACAAGAATGGATATGTAATTGCTTAATGAACTCCTCAGTGCTTTAACTTTTAGTTTATGATTTCCTGGAGTGTTCTGTACTAGTAATGGACTATGGCATTCTAATTGACCCTATAATTTAAGCATTTCCATAATATTTGTTAGTTTGGGAGATCATTTTGTACTTTTCTTTCAACACTTCACTTATAAAAGACAATTTCCTCTGACTTTATACAAACTCACCTTCCAAGGTGCTAGGAAAATTAGGACTTCAAGCTACCACCAAAAATCATGACTTACCTAATACTTCACTGTAAAATTGATCCCACTTCTTCTCATTAAATGTTTGGAACCAAAACTCAAAATAAAGCACATATAACATATTTTTTACCCTCTCCATGAATGTCATTTGATCACTTAATTCTGACATAACAACAGGTACATAGGATGGAGGGAATGGAAGTCCTCCACTATATTTTTCAATTTTATGGCCTGGAACGAAGCGGAGACTGTACATTAAAGGTATTTTCAGTAGCTCAGCCAGCAGCTCACCACACGGTCCAACGGCATCTGCGAGAACCAGATCAAACTTTGATTCTTGTAATTTTCTTACAAGTTTTTTGTTCAAAACTGCATCTTTACAGAGCTTTAGAGTAGAATCAGAGTAATCCCAAATGACTCCTTGCATTAGCGAAAAATGTTCCCAAACTGGTTCTTTTGGCAGATGTATCAAATCGTCAATAATTTTTCTGAAAATACCCTCATATTCATGTTTTGTATAAGATGCAGGATAAATCTCAAATTTAATAGCAGATGGTTTGTTGGGATCAACGAGAATCGAAGCTGAAGATGTTAGAACACTCACTTCATGACCTCTCTGGACAAGTTCATCCAGGATTGTCTTCATATTGATCCAATGGCTGTATTCTGTAGGCCATACCAGCACCTTTCCAGCACTCCCAGGGCTAAAGTAACAACTCAGTTGTAGCAACAGCAGAAGTGAAATCCATTCCAGAGACATGTTGGTGGAATGCAATGCTTCCTTTCAAATTGCTGATCCCTTGTACCATTGCTCAGGCTTATATTCAAGGAGAAATCAATCAAGAAGTTAAAATATAACTCCTACAGCTCAAAGTAAATAGATGACCTGGACAATCAGAGAATTTGGATAGCAAGTGGAAAAAGCAAAGTTAGATGACTTTGTTTGTATACGTGTGTTTAATATCTGTTTTATGAGTAAAAGCGTTACTATCTGCTAAGAGGTGATGCTCTTGTATGTGTAAGTCGCTGTATTTGGAAGATTGTCAAGAGCAGTGGCAAGTGAGATGCAATTGTGTCTGCAGTCTTGTTGAACTTTAAAGTATACAATTCAATAGTTCATAGTATATTCACAGAATTGTGCAACCACCACAAAAATCAGTTGGAGAGTATTTTCCTCATCTATAAATAAACCGTTACCCTTTAGATGGAACTCCCTAATCTCAGCCTCCCCCAAGCCACATTCGACCATCATTGTAGCTTCTGTCTTTAGATTTGCATATTCTGAACATTTCCCATAAGTGGAATCCTGTAATATGTGGTCTTTTCTGACTGACTCCTTTCATTTAGCATAACGTTTTAAAGGGTCATCCATGTTGTAACACGTCAGGGCTTCATTCCTTTTCATTGGCAAATAATATTCCATAGTATCAATATCCCATATGTTGTTTACTCATTCATAAATTGATCAACATTTTTTTGCATTTTCTGGCTATTATGAATAATGTCATTAATATTTTCGTGAAAGTTTTGAGTGGACACGTTTTCCTTTCTCTTGCCTATATAGCTGGAAGTAGAATTGCTGGTTCATATGGTAACTGTATGTTTCACCTTTGAGGATGTGGCATACCGTTTTCCAAAGTGAATGCACCATTTTCCATTTCCCTTATCAACATATAATGGTTAGAATTTCTCCATATCCTTGCCAACATTTGTTATTTTGTCTAGTCATAGGTCTACTAGTGGGAGTGAAGTTGTATCTCGTTGTGGTTTGAGTTACTTTTCTCTGATCTTATTGTTAAACACCTTTGCATATCCTTGTTCAACACTTGTATATTTTTCCTGGAGAAATATCTGTTCAGAACCCTTGTTAATTTTTAATTGGACTATTCATCTTCTTATTATTCAATTATAAGAGCTTTTCAAAATATATTTTGGATATAATTCCCTTATGAGATATATGATTTCTAAATATGTCTTCAATTATGCAGGTTGTCTTTTCCCTTTCTCGAAGGCGTCCTTTATAGAACAAAAGTTTTAAGTTTTGATGAAGTCCAGTTTCTCTATATGTAATTTGTTTGCTTTGCTTTGGTGTCATAAAAGAAATCACTGCCAAATCCAATATCACAAAGTTTTACCTATGTTTTTCCATAAGAGGCTTATAGTTTTATTTTTACATTTAGGCTTTTCCCTTTTGAGTAACTTTTGTATATGGTTTGAGATAGGCGGTCCAACTTCCTTCTTTTACATGTGGATAATGAGTTTTCATTGAAGACTTTATTTAGAAGACTGCTCATTCCTTTCTCAAAAATCAATTAACCATCAATGTGTGAGTATATTTCTGTATTCTAATGTCTATTTTGTTGATTTATTTGCTTTTCTGTATGTCTGTATCACGCTGTCTTGAATAGTGTACTGTGTAATTGGCTTTGAAATCAATTAGTATAATTCCTCCAACTTCATTCTTTCTTTTCAAGATTATTTGAAGAGTTTTAGGTCCCTTAAATATCTATGTGAATTTTAGGGTTAGTTTGTCAATTCATACAAAGAAGTCAGCTGGGGTTTTGATAGAGACTGTGTTGAATCTGTGTATCAACTTGTGGAGAATTGCCATTATGACAATATTAGGTCTTTTGATCCTAGAATATGAGATGTCTTTCCTTTTATTTAGATCTTTTAAATACATTTCCACAATGTTTTGCACTTTCCACAGTATCAGTTTTTCAATTTTATTGTTAAATTTATTCCTAAGTACTTTATTCTCTTGGTGCTATTATACAGTTATGAGCTGCATATTGATGTTTCTGTCAAAGACGGACCACATACATGCCGGTGATCCCATAAGATTTTGCCACATAGCCTAAGTGTGTGATAGGCTATACCATCTAAGCTTGTGTAGTGCACCCTATGATGTCTTACAATGTCAAAATTGCCTAACAACGCGTTTCTCGGAATATATTCCTGTTATTAAGAGACTATGACTGTGGTGGGATTATTTTCTTAATTTCATTTTGAATTGTTTATTGCATGTGTTTATTGTATATTTTCTGGTGAATTCTAAAGAATTTTCTCCATATAAACTCATTTCATCTGCCAACAGAGGTAGTTTTATGCCTTCCTTTTCAATGTGGATTACTTTATTTTACATTCTTGCCAAATGTCTTGACTTGAACCTCCCTTTAAATGTTGAATAGAAATGTTGAGAGTGCACCTCATCTTGTTCCTTGTCTTTGAAAGAAAAAACATTTAGTGTTTCACCATCAAGTATGATGTCAACTGTGTGTTTTTTGTAGATACTTTTTGCCTACTTGAGCAAGTTTTCTCTGTTCCTAGTTTACTGAGTATTTTAATCATGAAAAGCATTAGATTTTGTCGAATGCTTTTTCTACATTATTGAGATGATCATGCAGGTTTTCTCCTTCCTTTTATTGATAATGGTGTATTATATTAATGATTTTTCAGTTGTTCCAGCAACTTTGCATCCTGAGATCAATTCAACTTTTTCTTGGTGTGGAAGTCTGTATATTCTTGATTTTGGTTTGCTCGCATATTGTCGAGGACATTTGTGTCTACATTCTTGTGATGTCTTTGTGTTTTCAATATCTGGGCCTAATTGAATATGTTGGGAAGTGTTTCCTCCTTTTCCATTTTCTGGAGGGTCTTATTGAAGAATTGATATTAAATCTTGGTCAAATTAATCAGTGAAGGCAACTTGGCCTGATCTTTTCTTTGTAAGTAGTTTTTGATTACTATTTCAATCTTTTTTTATTGTCCTATTCAGGTTTTCTCTTTCTTTTTGAGTTTGTTTAATAGTTGATCTCGTCTGCACCCTCTAGTACTGGAGTTTCTTTTCTTTTAATTGAAGTATAATTGATTTACAATATTATATTAGCTTCAGGTATACATCATAGTGATCTGGTATTTACGTATATAATGAAATGATCACCATGATAAGGCTGTTCACCATCTGTCATCATACAAAGTTAATACAATATTATTGATTATATTCCTTCTACTGCTCATTACATCCCCGTGACTTATTTTATAACTGAGAATTTGTACCTCTTCATCCGCTTCACCTGTTTTACCTGCCCACCAACCCCCTCCCCTCTGGCAACCACCAGTTTGTTTTCTGTATCTATGAGTCTGTTTCTGTTCTGTTTTGTTTGTTCATTTGTTTTGTGTTTTATATACCACATATTTGTGAATCATATAGCAACTGCCTTTCTCTGTCTGACTTGTTTCATTCAGAATAATATACTTTTCCTTCCATGTTGTTGAAAATGGCAAGATTTTATTCTTTTTTAAAGATGAATACTATTCATTGTATACACATATATCTCTCACATCTTTATCCATTTATCTATCGATGGACATTTTGGTTGCTTCTATATTTTGGCTATTGTAAATAATGATGCATTGAAGATAGCAGTGCATATATCTTTTCAAGTTAATGTTTTCATTTCTTTTGGATAAATTCCCAGAAGTAGACTTGCTGAATTGTGTGGTAGTTCTATTTTTAATTTTTTGAGGAAACTTCATACTGTTTTCCAAAGTGCCTCCACCAATGTACATTCCTACCAACAGTGCACGAGGGTTTGCTTTTTTCCACATCCTTACTAATGCTTTTTAGGTTTTGTCTTTTTGATAGTAGCTATTCTTATTGGTGTGAGGTGATATTTCATTGTGGTTTTGATCTGATTTGCCTGATGATTAGTGATGTTGAGCATCTATTCAAGTGCCTGTTGGCTGTCTGTATGTCTTCTTTGGAAAAATGTCTATTTAGGTCCTCTGCCAATTTTTTATTTGTTTTTTTTTTTTGTTTTTTGATGTTAAGCTGTATAAGTTCCTTATATATTTTGAATGTTAATCCCATATCAAATACATAACTTGCAAATATCTTCTCCCATTTAGTGGGTTGCCCTTTTGTTCTGTAGATCGTTTCCTTAAGTTTAAAAATCTTTTTACTTTGATGTAGTTCCATTCATTTATTTTTTTCTTTTATTGTTATTGCATAAGGATTCAGGTCCAAGAAAACATTACTAAGACTGATGGCAAAGAATGTATTTCCTATGTTTTCTTCTAGGAGTTTTATAGTTTCAGGTCTTACATTCAAGTCTTTAATTCATTTTGAATTAATTTTGGTATATGGTGTAAGACAGTGGTCTAGTTTCATTCTTTTGCATGTGGTTGCCCTGTTTTCTCAGCACCATTTACTGAAGAAACTTTCCTTCTTCCGTTATATGTTCTTGGCTTCTTTGATGAAGATTAGCTGTCCATAGATGTATGGCTTTCTTTCTGGGGTCAAAATTCTTTTCCACTGATCTGTGCGTCTGTTTTTCTGTGACTGCCATGCTGTTTTGATTACTATACTTTTGTAGCATACTTTAAATTCAAGAGGATAATACTTCCAGCCTCGTTCGTTTTTCTCAGCCTTGCTTTGGCTATTCTGTGTCTTTTGTTGTTTGATAGAAATTTTAGGATTCTTTGTTCTAATTCCATGAAGAATGTCATTGGGATTGCATTGAATCTGTAGTTTGCTGTAGGGAATATGAATTCTTTAACTAATGTTTATTCTCCCAATCCATGAACATGGAATATCTTTCCATTTCTTAAGGTCTTTTTCGATTTCTTTCAACAGTGTCTTACCATCTTCAGTGTATAGATCTTTCATATCCTTGGTTACATTTATTCCTAGGTATTTTATTCTCTGGTTGCAATTGAAAGTGATATTGTATTCTTGACTTCTCTTTCTGCTAGTTCAATGTTAGTGTATAGAAATGCAACTGATTTTTGTATGTTGATTTTGTATCCTTCAACTTTACTGTATTTATTGATTATTCCTAATATTTTTTTTGGTGGATTCTTTAGAGTTTTCTAATACAGAATCATTTAATCTGCAAATAGTGACAGTTGCAGATCTACATTTCTCATTTGGATCTCTTTTATTTTTTTTTCTGGCATAATCACTCTGGCTCGAACTTACAATACTATTTTAAATAAAAATGACGAGAGTGGGCATACTTTTCTTGTTACTGTTCTCAGAGAAAAGGTCTTCAGTTGTTTCCCATTGACTGTGATGTTGGCTGTGGCTTTTTCACATATGGCCTTTATTATTAGTACTTTCCTTCTATATCCATTTTCTTTAGGTTTTTTTTTTTTATCATATATGGGTGTTGGATTTTGTCAAATGGTTTCTTTGCATCTATTGAGATGATCATGTGATTTTTATTCTTAATTTGGTTAGTGTGGTGTATCACATTGACTGATTTGTGGATGTTGAACCATGCCTGCATCCCTGGAATAAATTCCCCTTGATCATGGTGTATGATGCTTGGAATGTATTGTTGTATTTGATTTGCTAATATTTTGTTGAGGACTTTTGCATCTATATTCATTAGTGATATTGGTGTGTAATTTCCTTTTTTATGTTGTCCTTGTCTGTTTTTGTATCAGGGTAATGCTGGCCTTGTAAAATGAGTTAGGAAGTGTCTCATCCTCTTCAATTTTTTAGAGTAGTTTGAGAAAGATTGGAAAAATCTTTGAATGTTTGGTAGAATTCACCAGAGAAGTCTGGTCCTCGATTTTTGTTTTTTGAGAGATTTTTAAGTACTGTTTCAATATGTTTGCTTGTCATTGGTCTATTCAGAGTCTCTATTTCTTCTTGATTCAGTTTTAGGAGGTTGTATGATTCTGAGAATTTATCCATTTCTTCTAGGTTATTCAGTTTGTTCGCAGGTAGCTTTTCAGAGTATTTTCTTATAACGCTTTGTATTTCTGTGTTGGCTGTTGTAGTTTCTCCTCTTTCATTTCTGATTTTATTTGAGTCTTTTCTATTTTTTTCTTGGTAAGTCTTCCTAAAGGTTTGTCAGTTTTGTTTATCTTCTCAAAGTAGCAGCTTTTAGTTTATTTGACATTTCTATTGTTTTCTAGTCTCTATTTTGTTTATCTCTGCTCAGATTGTTTTCTTTCCTTCCTTCTACTATCTTTGGACTTTGTTCTTGTTTTTCTAGTTCTTTTAGGTACAAAGTAGGTTTGTGTACTTGAGATTTTACTTGTTTGTTGAGGTAGGCTTGTAATGTTATAAATTTACCTCTTAGAATGGCTTTGTTGCTTCTTATAAGTTTTGGTATTTTGTGTTTCCATTTTCATTTGTCTGTAGGCATTTTTTGATTCCTCCTTTGGTGTGTTCATTATTACAAGAGTTGTTCGGGAGCATGTTGCATAGGCTTCACATATTTGTGACTTTCCCAGTTTTTTTCTTGTGGTTGATTTCTAGTTTCATGTCACTGTGGTCAGAAAAGGTGATAGATATCATTTCAATCCTCTTAAATGTATTGAGGCATGTTTTGCTTCCCATCACATAGCCTATGTGTGAACTGTTCCATAAGCACTTGAGAATAATGTATATTCTGCTGTTTTTGGATGCAATGTTCTATATATCTCTCTTAAGTTCATCTGGTCTAGTGTATCATTTAAGGCCACTGTTTCCTTGTTGACATTCTGTCTGGATGACTTATCCATTGAAGTAAGCAGGGAGTTATGGTCCCCTACTACTATTGTGTTGTTGTCAATTTCTCCCTTTAGGTCTGTTAATAGTTGCTTTATATACTTTGGTGCCCTGGCATTAGGTGCATATATCTTAATAAGTGTTATGTTGTCTTGGTGAAATGTACCTTTTATCATTAAGTAATGGACATCTTTGTCTCTTGCTTTTTTTTTTTTTTTAATCTTGTAGTCTGCTTTGTGTGATTTAAGTATTGCAACACTTGTATTCTTTTGCTTGGCATTGACCTGGAGTATCATATTCCATCCCTTCACCTTGAGCCTATGTTTATCTTTAGAGGTGAGATGTATTTCCTTAGGCCGCATATTGTTGGGTCTTGTTTTTAAATCCATTGAGCCACTCTTTGTCTTTTGATTAGTGAATTCAAACCATTTACATTTAGAGTGTTTTATGATATATGAGGGCTTAATACTGCCATTTTATCTCATCTTTTCTGGTTGTTCTGTATTTCCATTGTTTCCTTTCCTTTGTATTTCTGACTATCATTTCACTTTGTGGTTTTCTCTGATGACTTTCTGATTTCTTCTTATTTATGATCTGTGAGTCTGCTATGAATTTTGTTTTGCAGCTACCATGAGATTTGTAAAAAAGGTCGAATAGATGAGATAGGCCATTTTCTGATATGCTCTTCTCTCCATTATCCTATGCAGATTCTATCTTTTGATTTCTTTTTCTCCTAGTTCATTGTTAGTGTATAGGAATGCTTTTGATTTTTTAAAATTGATTTTCTACCCTGAAACTTTGTTGTAGTTGTTGATTATTTCTAATAGTTTTCTGGTGGATTCTTCAGGGTTCTCTATATATAAAATATTATCATCTGCAAATAGCAAAAGTTTCACTTCTTCTTTTCCGGTTTGGATTCCTTTTATTTCCTTTTCTTGCCTAATTGCTCTGGCCAATACCTCCAGTACTATGTTGAATAGAAGTGGTGAGAGTGGACACCTTTGTCTTGTTCCTATTCTCAGAGGGATAGCTTTTAGTTTTTCACCCTTAAGTATGATGCTCGCTGTGGGTTTGTCATATATGGCCATTATTATATTGAGGTACTTTCCTTCAATACCCATGTATTGAGAAGTTTTATCATAAATGGATATTGGATCTTGTCAAATGATTTCTCTGCATATATTGAGATGATCATGTGATTCTTATTTCTCACTTTGTTAATGTGGTGTATCTCATTGATTTATTTGTGGATGTTGAATAATACTTGCATCCCTGGAATGAATCCCAGTTGATCATGATGCACAAATCTTTTCATATATTGTTGTATTTGATTTGCCAATATTTTGTTGAGGATTTTTGCATCTAAGTTTATCAGTGATATTGGCCTGTTGTTTTCCTTCTTCGTGTTGTCCTTGTTTGGTTTCGGTATCAGGGTAATGTTGGCCTCATAGAATGTGTTAAGAAGGGTTCCATCTTCTTCAGTTTTTCAGAATAGTTTGAGAAGGATAGGCACTAATTCTTCTTTGAATGTTTGGTAGAATTCTCCAGAGAAGTCATCTGTTCCTGGACTTTTGTTTTTCTGGAAGTTTTTGATTACTATTTCCATCTCCGTGCTTGTAATAGGTCTATTCAGATTCTCTATTTCTTCTTGATTCTGTTTTGAGAGATTGTAGTAGTCTAGGAATTCATCCATTTCTTCTAAGGTATTGAATTTGTGGGAATATAGTTTTTCATATCATTCTCTTATACTCCTTTGAAATTCTGCAGTATCTGTTGTAATTTCTGCTCTATCATTTCTCCAATTATTTCTTTGAGACTTCTCCCATTTTTCTTGGTGAGTCTGGCTGAGGGTTTGTCAATTTTGTGTGTCTTCTCAAACCACCTCCTCTTAGTTTCAGTAACACTCTATTCTGTTTTTTGAGTCTCTCTGTCATTTTTTTAGTTGACCATATTTTTAAAATTATTATTATTATTTTTTCATTTATTTGTTTATTTTCAGATGTACATCATAATATATTTCAAGTTCTGTGTAGATTACGTCATGTTCACCACCCAAAAACTAAATATGGTCCATCACCTCACATATGAGCTTAATCACCCCTTTTGCCCTCCCTTCTCCCCCTTCCCCTGTGCTAACCACCAATCCAATCTCCAATGCTATGTGTTTGTCTGTCGTTGTTTTTATCTGCTACTTATGAGTGAGATCATATGGTATTTGACTTTCTCCCTCTGACTTATTTCACTCAGCCTAATACCCTCAAGGTCCATCCATGTTGTCACAAATGGCTGGATTTCATCATTCCTTATGGCTGAGTAGCAGTCTATCATGTGTAAATACCACATCTTCTTTATCCATTGGTCTCTTGATGGGCACCTAGGTTGTTTCCAAGTCTTGGCTATTGTGTATAATGCTGCAATGAACGTAGGGGTGCAAGTATCTTTATGCCTTTGTGTTTTCAAGTTCTTTGGATAAATACCCAGCAGTGGGATAGCTGGATCATATGGTAGATCTATCCTTAATTTTCTGAGGAAACTCCATACTGCTTTCCATAGAGGCTGCACCAGTTTGGACTCCCACCAGCAGTGAACAAGGGTTCCCTTCTCTCCATATCCTCTCTAACATTTGTTGTTTCCTGTCTTGTTAATTATAGCCATTCTGACCGGAATGAAGTGATACCTCCTTGTAGTTTTGATTTGCATTTCCCTGATAAGTAATGATGTTGAGCATCTTTTCATATGCCTGTTGGCCATCCGTATATCTTCTTTGGAGAAATCTCTGTTCAGATCTTTTGCCCATTTTCTAATTGGAGTGTTGGTTTTTTGTTGTTGAGCTGTATGAGTTCTTTGTATATTTTGGATATTAATGCCTTATCTGATGTATGGTTTGCAAATATCCTCTTCCAATTTTTAGGGTGTCTTTTCATTTTGTTGATGGTTTCCTTTGCTGTGCAGAAGATTTTACTTTGATGTAGTCCCATTTGTTCATTTTTCGTTTTGTTTCCCTTGACCGGTCAGGCATGGGACTTGAAAATATGCTGCAAAATCAACCTACAAAAATCGGTTGCATTTCTATACATTAACAATGAAGTAACCGAAAGAGAAATTAAGAATACAATCCCATTTACAATTGCAACAAAAAGAATAAAATACCTAGGAATTACCTTAACCAAAGAGGTGAAAGATCTGTACACTGAAAACTATAAATCATTGTTGAAAGAAATCGAAGAAGACACACAGAAATGGAAAGATATTCCATGCTCTTGGATTGGAAGAATTAACATTGTTAAAATGTCCATACTTCCTAAAGCAATCTATAGATTTAACGCAATCCCTATCAAAGTTCCAACAACACCTTTCACAGAAATAGAACAAAGAATCCTAAAATTTATATGGGACAACAAAAGACCCCGAATAGCCAAAGGATTCCTGAGGAACGAGAACAAAGCTGGAGGTATCACACTCCCAGATGTCAAAATATACTACAAAGCCATAGTAACCAAAACAGCATGGTACTGGCACAAAAACAGACACACAGATTAGTGGAACAGAATTGAGAGCCCAGAAGTAAACCCACACATTTATGGACAGCTAATATTTCACAAGGGAGCCAAGAGCATATGATGGAGAAAGGAGAGTCTCTTAAATAAATGATGTTGGGAAAACTAAACAGCCTCATGCAAGAGAATGAAAGTAGACCATTCCCTCACACCATGCACAAAAATCAACTAAAATTGGATTAAAGACTTGAATGTAATACCCAAAACCATGAAACTTCTAGTAGAAAACATAGGCAGTACACTCTTTGACATCGGTCTATTTCGTTTATTTCTCCTCTGATTTTTATTATTTCTCTCCTTCTGCTGACTGTGGGCTTTGTCTGTTCTTTTTCTAGCTCTTTTAGGTGCATTTTAAGATTACTTATTTGAGATTTTTCTTGCTTGTTGAGGTGGGCCAGCATTGCTATGAATTTTCCTCTTAAGACTGCTTTTGCTGCATCCCATAAGAGTTGGTATAGTGTATTTTCATTTTCGTTTGTCTCCAGGTATTTTTTAATTCCCCCCTTGATTTCTTCAATGATCCAATGTTTGTTCAATAGCATGTTGTTTAGTCTCCACATTTTTCTGAGTTTCCCAGTTTCCTTTTTTGGTTGATTTCTAGCTTCATAGCATTGGGTCATAATAAATGGTTGAGATGATCTCAGTCTTCTTAAATTTATTGGAGCTTGCCTTGTTACTGAACATATCCTCTATCTTTGAGAATGTTCCATGGGCAGTTGGGAAGAATGTATATTATTCTGTTTTTGGATGGAATGCTCTCTATATGCCTATTAAGTCCATCTGGTCAAGTGTTTAATTTAAATCTCCTATTTCCTTGCTGACTTTTTTGTCGGGATGGTTTGTCCATTGAAGTGAGTGGGCTGTTGAGGTCCCCTACTATTATTGTGTTGCTGTTAATTTCTCCCTTTTGGTCTGTTAATAATTGCTTAATGTACTTTGGTGCTCCTGTGTTAGGTGCATATATATTAATAAGCATTATTTCCTCTTGGTGGAATGTCTCTTTTGTCATTATGTACTGCTCTTCTTTGTCTCTCGTTGTCTTTTTTAACTTGAAGTCTGCCTGGTCTGATAAAAGAATGGCAACACCTGCTTTCTTTTGTTGGCCATTAGCTTGGAGTATTGTCTTCCATCCCTTCAGTCTCTGCCTATGTTTGTCTTTGGAGCTGAGATGCGTTTCCTGGAGGCAGTATATTGTGGGGTCTTGTTTTTTAATCCATCCAACTGCTCTGTGTCTTTCAACTGGAGAATTAAATCCATTGACATTTAGAGTGATTATTGTTATATGAGGACTTAATGCTGCCCTTTTTCCTCTTGTTTTCTGGTTGTTCCATGTTTCCACTGTTTCTCTTCCTTTGTACTTCTGACTGCCTTTTCATTTTGTTTGTTTTCTGAGGAGGATTTCTGAGTTTCCTCTCTTTTTGTGATTTGTGGCTTTGTTCTGATTTTTTGTTTTGTTGTTACCATGAGGATTGTTTGAAAGATCTTGTAGAAGACATAGCCTATTTTCTCATTGCCTCTTTTCCCCTTTAACCTAAACAGATTCCTTCCATTTGCTCTCCCCTTCTGAGCAATTACAGTTACAAATTGTTCTGTTTTTACTTTTGTGAGCTTGTGGCTAAGTTGAAGTGTTTATAATTACTTTTAAGTTGTAATTGAATCTCTGCCTCTCTGTTCTGGTGGAGAACTTCAGGTTTCTGATCACGTCCCTCTGTTTATCTGCTTTGTTAGAGCTTTGTAGACCTTTGCCATTTTGTTGCCGATGTGATGACGTCTTTAATTATTTCTTGTAGGGGAGGTCTAGTGACAATGAACTCCCTCAGCTTTTGTTTATCAGGGACAGCTTTTATCTCTCCTTTGTATCTTAAGGAAAGTTTTGCTGGATAGAGTATTCTTGCCTGAAAGCTTTTTCTATATCATTCTATTCTCTCCTAGCCTGTAGGATTTCTGCTGAGAAATCTCCTGAAAGCCTCATAATGTTTCTTTTGTAGGTTATTTTCTTCTGCCTTGCTGCTCCTCATATTCTTTCTTTATCAGAAACTTTTGCTATTTTTACTATTATATGCCTTGGAGAAGGTCTTCTAGCATTGATAAAGTTGGGCACATGATTAGATTCATTTATCTGTAAATCTGAAACCATTCCCAGGTTTGGTAAATTCTCAGCAGTTATTTCTTTGGGCAAGCTCTCTGCTCCTTTCTCCTCTTCTCCCTCTTGAATACTTATAATCCTTATGTTGCTTTTCCTAATTCAGCCAGATGTTTCTCAAAAAATTCCTTCATCTTTTTAAAATCTTAATTCTGTCTCCTCCTCAACCTGTCGAATTTCTACATTTTAATCCTCAAGAAGACTGATTCTTTCCTCCATAAAATCACTTCTATTTCTTAATAATTCTAGATTAATTTTTATTTCATTAATTGTGTATTTAATACCCAAAATTTCTGCTTGATTTTTTCATAGTTTTGATCTCTTTGGTGAATAGATTCATTCTATTGCTAAGCTCCTTGAATTGTCTTTCCATGTTTTCTTGTAAGTCATTAAGTGAGGGCTTATTTGAATTCTCTGTCATTTATGTTGTATATTTCCGTGTGTTCAGTGTTGGTTTCTGGAGAGTTTTCATTTTACTTCTGGTCTGAGTTGTTGCTGCAGTTTCTCATGGCGCTTGACGAGTTAATCTTTGGTCAGGGTATTTGTGCTATTCTTAGGACCTAGATTCCTTCTGTTGCTGCTAGGTGGGCGTAGGAGCAGCATTTCTAGCCCCACCCCATCTTCTGGGAGCTGTGGGGGTATTATGGGTGCTTGCCCTAGCCTGGGGAGTGTTCAGCCACTGCTGTGGACTTTCCTTGGCAAGCAGGTCTTCCTCACTGGGCTAGGGCACTCTTTGGCATCTCATCAGCACTCTGAGCTCCAACTCACCACCGGAAAGTGATCAGCAGTGGACTAAAAGTTGCCACTGTCTCTTTCTCCAGCCACCCAAAACATGTTCGCTCTTTGGGTGCCCAGCAGAACTGTGAGTGCTGGCGCGTACCTGTGCTGCATTTGTTCCAGCACTTAGATCTGCTGCAAACTCTGTTTACAGTTGGGTCCAGCCTGTGGGGACTCTGTGCTTGGTGGGTGCAGTTTCCTCACTGGTAAGTGAGCTGGGGCTGCTCTTTGATGACACAGTGGCATGGTGGGCTCCCCCTCCCCAACAGGAAAGTGATCCCAAGGGTGCTCAAAGCTGCTGCACCTATTCCACAGCCACCAGGGACTCAGTCCCTCTTTGGGGGCTCAGCAGGACTGTGAGTGCTGGTGTGCACCTGGGTAGCATTTCTTCCAGCACTAGATCTGCTATGGACTCTAATTATGGTCCATTTTGCACTGCAGGGCCTCTGTGATTTTTGGGTGAGGTTTCTTAGCTGGGGCCTGAGCCATGGCTGCTTCTTGACAGCACAGTGTCACAGTGGGCTCCCCCTCTCCATCAGGAGAGCAACTATGAGCCCTGGTTAAGGATTGCTGCCACTTCCTCCTACATCGCCCTGGTGCATGTTTCCACTTTCTTGGTGCTTGCACCAAGTTGGAAAGCATTTGTGTGTGTGCACCAGGCTACCAGGGAAGAGCAGGTCATGCTCGCCTATCTCTGCCACTACCCAAGCGGCCAGTCCTTCCACCCTCAGATGTACAGCTCCATGTGTCTCTCTGGCTTCCTTTTGTTCTGTGTGGGCTTCTTCCATTGCTCAGTGAATCTCCATTTAGGTGTAGTCCAAAAGGGGGAGAGACAAAGGGAACAGTTCACTCTGCCATGTTGCTGACATCACCTCCAAAATTATTCTTTTTTGTGTTGTGAGTTTGTGACCAAATTGAAATGTTTATTGTTATATTTGATGCTTTCTTTCCCTCTACCTTTTGTTATAATTAAATTTTTGCTAACCCATTCTGATATAGAGCTGCAACTTACTGATTTTGTATATTTTTCTTTTTGCTCAAAGCCTTGTAAACCTTTGCCTTTTTGTTTCTAGTAGGAGGTCTCCCTTCACCATTTGTTGCAAGGCAAATCTACTGATAATGAATTCCCTCAGCTTTTGTTTATCTGGTAAATCTTTTATTCCTCCATCATATGAAGGATACTTTTGCTGGGTAGTTATTCTTTTTTTTCTTTGAGGAAGATTAGCCATGGGCTAACATATGCTGCCAAACCTCCTCTTTTTGCTGAGGAAGATTGGTCCTGAACTGATATCTGTTCTCATCTTCCTCTACTTTATATGTGAGACATCTGCCACAGCATGGCTTGATAAGTGGTTCTGCATCTGGGATCCGAACTGACCAACCCTGGGCGACAGTAAATGCACACAGGAACTGTGTACATAACAGCTACATGACAAGGCTGACCCCTGGATAGACTATTCTTGCTGATAGTTTTCATCTTTCAGTATTTTGAATATATCATTCCACTGTCTCCTAGCCTGTAGTGTTTCTACTGAGAAATCTGCTGAAAGTCTAATCAGCATTCCTTGTGGATTATTTTCTTCTTTCTTGCTGCACTTAATATTTCTTCATTGTTATTGACTTTTGACAGTTTAGCTATTAAATGCCTTGGAGAAGGTTCTTTTGCATTGACTCAATTAGGAGAGGAGTTCTATTAGGTTCCTGTACTTGTGTATCCAGTTTTTTCCCCTAGGTTTGGGAAGTTCTCAGCTACTATTTCTTTGGATAAGCTGTCTGTTCCTTTCTCCCTCTGTTCTCCCTCTGGGATACTTATAATCCTTAAGTTACTTTTCCTAACTGAGTCAGATATTTCTTGTTTAAATTTTTCCTTTTCTAAAAAATCTCAGTTTTCTCTTTTCTTCTACCTGAATAATTTCTAGGTTTCCATCTTCCAGCTCACTGATTCTCTCCTCCATAAGATCTGCTGTATTTTTTATGCTTCCTACATTATTTTTAATTTTACTAGTTGTGTTTTTCATCTCCAGTATTTGTCTTTTCTTTTTTGATTTAGAGCTTTAATCTCTTTGGTGAACTATTCCTTCCGTTAACTGACATTACTACTAAGCTCATTGAACTGTCTTTCAGAGTTTTCCTGTAACTCATTGAGTTTCTTTATGACAACCTTTTTGAATTCTCTGTCATTCAGATTGTAAACTTTTATGACTTCAAGTTTGATTTTTGGAGAGTTGTCATTCTCCTTCTGTTCTGTTCTCTTAGTGAAGTTCCTTCATGTGTTTGATGAATTGATCCTCTCCCTGCATGTTTATGATATTAACCACCTTTCTTATTTGTGTATGCTCTAGTAACATTCAGTCTGAGCTGTTTCTGGTTGTATTTGACCACCTGAACTTTCCACATTCCACTACCTCTGCTAGAGACATCTTCAGTACCCTCCTTGTGTGGCTTCTGCCTCTGAGATTGCCAGTCTCTTTCTGCTTTCAATATTGCTAAACTCTCAGGTGTTGCTGTTGGGGACACCAGGCTGTGAGCACTACTATTGCTTCAGTGGTTGCTGGGGTCTTGTGTTCCCTGGGTTGTCCTCCATGGGCTTTCCATGGGCTCAGGTGTTGCTGCCCCATGCACAACCTGTCTTGCTGTTTCTGGGTTATCTGGGGGTGCTGGAAGCATCACTGCCAGAGGCTCTTTGTTCACAGGTTTTGCTATTGCTGTTGGGGACCCAGTGCCGTGTTTGCCCTTCTACTCTGTGGTTACAAGGGTGCACACCAGTGTGTGGATCCATGTTAGAGATCATGACTATCGTAGGAGAGGGAGCTGCTTCCCTAGCTCCACTGCCTCCTGGAGACCCATTCCACCCACCTTCAGATGTATAGATTTGTGACTGACTCAGGCTTTCTGATGTTCAGTGCAGGGAGTCCTTTGTTGGTCACTTGATGTCTGACTATTGCAACTTGGAAGTGACAGACAAAGGGAATGTCTTACTCCACCATGATGCAGATGCCACTTCCTCAGTAACTATTTTTTTCATTTGGGTAAGGCTTTGGTTACTTTGTTTCTGAGCTGTTCTGGTTGTATTCGAGAGCCTGCACTTTCCATTCTCTACTGCATCTACTAGAGGGATCATCAGTGTCCTGTTTGTGCTTCATGTGCCTCTGAGGTTGCAGATGCCTTGCTACTTATGATGTTGCTGCAGTCTTGGGGTCCCCAGTGAGATCAATAGATTGAAAGCACTTCTGCTACTTCTGGGGTCTCTTGAGTCTCCTATTCCTCCACTAGACCTCCACAGGCTTGGATATTGCTGCTCCATGCACCACCTGTGCTGCTGCTCCTAGGTTTCTGGGGTTCTGGCTGTACCACTTAGGGGCATGGAGTTCATGGGTGTTGCTCTCACTGTGTGGGGTGGTGGTCTTGGGGAATTTTATGCTGCCCCCTGCCTGCTGGTGGAGTCAGTGTTGGGGTGCCACCACTATAGGGTATGTCACCAGTTCTGCAGTGGATCCTGAAGCCTCTGGTTGCAGGTTCCACTTCCTACTTCTTGGTGGGAGCAGAGGCTAAAGAGGGAGAGGTTGTTGTTGCTGCTCACTTATGCAGACTCTGGCCTCTGTCGCTAGCTGACATGTTTTGAAATCTCAGGTCAGGGGACCCTGCCCCAGGAAAATCTGTGTGTTTTATATTGCCCCCATTGTTGGAAAGAGGGAGAGTGGGTACACATACTGGATCTGCTGGGCAAGGTTATGGACTAAGTCACACCTGCTGTTTCAGCTCCAGCAGTCTCTATTTGAAGACATGCATGCTGGATCCACTAGGAGAAGGGCAGAGACCAAACCGTGTGTCTTCTTTTCACTCCCATGGTGTCTTCTTGCAGGCATATGTGGTGGTGGGAGGATCTTCACCCTGTACTGCCATTGCTGGGGGAGAGAGGGGATGCTTTCTTAGTTCCACTGCCTCTCAGATGGCCAGTTCACCCCCTTTCAGAGGTATAGATGCATTGATCTCTTAGGTGTCCTATTGTGTTGTGAAGGATGTCCTTTGTTGCTGAATGGCTATCCAGTTAGTTGTAACCCAGAGGGGAGAGACAGGGAATAACTCACTACACCATGATGCTGACATCGCTCTTTATGTTATTCTTTTTAATGCAATTGTAAACAGGATTGCTTTCTTAATTTCTCTTTCAGATAGTTTATTGTTAGTATACGGGAGCGCCGCTAATTTTTGTATATTAATTATGTGTCCTGCAACTTTACCAAATTCATTTATTAGTTCTCAGTTTTTCTGGTGGGGTCTTTAGGGTTTTCTATACCCTACCTTTTTTATAACCATCCTGCATCACTTAACAGTAAACGTATGGTCTAAGAAATGTGTTGTTAGGTCATTTTGCCATTGTGCAAACATTATGGAGTGCACTTATGCAAACCTAAATTTGTAGCCTGCTACAAACCTAAAGTACATGGTACTAATATTATGGGACCACTGTTATATATGTGATGCATTGATGGCCAAAATGTTGTTATGCAGCATGTTTGTATATAGTATCATGTCACCTGTGAATAGTGACCGTTTTACTTCTTCCTTTCCAATCTGAATGACTTTTATGTCTTTTTCTTGCCTTCTTGCTGTGGCAAGGACCTCTAAACATTACTGAATCAAAGTAGGTATATTAGGCATCCTTCTCTTGTTTATGATCTTAGAGGAAAACTTTCAGTTTTCATCAAGTATGATGTTAGCTGTGTGTTTGTCTTACACAGCCTTCATTATGCTGAGTTATGTTCAGTCTATGCCAACTTTTTCAAGGGTTTTATCATAAATGGATGTTAAATTTTGTCAAGTGCTTTTTCTGCATCTTGGAGGAAATCATATGATTTTTATCCTTTGATAATGTCGTGTAACATATTGATTGATTTGCGGATGCTGAACCATTCTTGCATCCCTTGGATGAATCCTGTTTGATCCTGGTGTATGATCCTTTTTATGTATTGTGAATTCGTTTTGCTAATATTTTGTTGAGAATTTTTGAATCTATGTTTGTTAGGGATATTTGCCTGTAATTTTTTATGTGATGTCTTTGTCTAGTTTTGACATCAGGGTAATTCTGGCCTTGTAAAATGACCTGGAAGGCATTTCTTCCTCTTTACTTTTTGAGAATTGAAGTTGATTGTATTAACTCTTCTTTAAATATTTGGAGGAATTCACCAGTCAAGACATGATTTTTGTTTTTTGGGGATATGTTATTTAGTGAATCAATTTCATTGCTATTGATCATTCTACTCAGATTTTCTATATCTTCACGATTCAGTTTTAGAAGATTGTTTATTTCCTGGTACTTATTGACTTATTCTACTTTTTTTGACTTGGTGTATAATTGTTTGAGGCAGTCTCTTATGATTCTTTTTATTTCTGTGGCATCAATTGTGGCAACTTCAACTCTTTCATTCTGATTTTATTCATTTTTGTCCTCCCTTTTTTTCTTGATGAGTCTGGGTGAAGGTTTATCAATCTTGTTCCTCTTGTCAAAAAATCAGCTCTTATTTCATTGATATTTTCTATTGTTTTTCGTGTTTATTTCATTTATCTCCTCTGATCTTTATTATGTCAATTCTATGTCAATTCTTTTACTACCTTTGGGCTTTTTTGTCCTTCATTTTCTACCTCTTCTATGTGTAAAGTTAGGTTGTTTTAGACTTTTCTTGTTTCCTGAGGTAGGCGTGAATTCCTATGAACTTCTATTTTAGAACTGCTTTTGCTGTATCCCATAGATTTTGGAGAGTTGTGCTTCCACTTTCATTTGTCTCAAGATATATTTTTATTTCCTCTTTTATATCTTTGTTGACCCATTGATTGTTTAGTAGAATGTTGGTTAACCTTCACAGATTTGTGTTTTTCTAATGTCTTCTTGTAATTGACTTCTAGATTCATACACTTGTGGTCAGAAAAGATGCCTGATATGATTTAAGTTTTAAACTTATTGAGACTTATTTTGTAGTGTAACATGTGACCTATCCTGGAGAATGTTCCATGTACACTTGAAAAGAATGTATATTCTGCAGTTTTTGGATGGAATGTTCTATATTTCTGTCAAGTCCATCTGGTGCAGTGTGTTGTTTAAGGCCAGTATTTCCTGATTGATTTTCTGTCTGGATGGTTAATCTTTTGATGTAAATGCAGTATTAAAGTCTCCTGCTATTATTGTATTCATGTTAATTTTCCCTTTGTTTCCGGTAATATTGCCTTACATATTTAAGTGCACCTATTTGGGTCTGTAAATATTTACAAATGTTATATCATCTTGTTGGATTGACGCCTTTATCATTATGTAATGTCTTTCTTTATCTTTTATTACAATCTTTGTTTAGAGTTCTTTTTGTCTGATATGAGTATTGCCATTACAGGTGTCTTTTCCTTCCCACTTGCATGGAATATCATTTTCCATCCTTCACCCTTTAGTCTGTGTTGTCTCTAGATATGAAGTGAGTATCTTGTAAACAGCATCAAGATGGGTCTTGTTTTTTATTTGTTCAACCACCTTATGTCTTTTGATTGGAGCATTTACCCAATTGATATTTAAAGTTATATTGATAGGTATGTCCTTATTGCTACTTTAATTTTTTTCTTGTTTTTGCAGTTCTTCTGTATTCTTTTCTCTCTCTCTCTCTCTCTCTTTCTTTCTTTCTTTTTTTCTGAGGAAGATTAGCCTTGAACTAACATCTACCAAAAAGTCCTCCTCCTTTGGTCTAGGAAGACTGGCCCTGTGTCAACATTTGCACCCATCTTCCTCTACTGTACATGTGGGACTCCTGCCACAGCTTAGTGTGAAAAGAGGTGCATAGGTCTGCACCTGGGATCTGAAGTGGCGAACCCCAGGCCACTGAAGTGGAATGTGTGAACTTAACCACTGTGCCACTGTGCCAACCCCAGTATTCTTTTCTTTTTTTCTTGGTCTCTTCCCTTGTGTTTTGATGCACTTCTTTAGTCTTATATTTGGATTCCTCTCTTTTTTGTGTATTTATTATAAGTTTTTGGTTTGTGGTTACCATGAGTTTTATATATAGTAATCCATACATATAGTGGTCTATTTTAAGTTGAAAGTCTCAAGTTTGATTACCATAAAAAAGCTGCGCTTTCTTACACATCCTACCCATGGTTTGTGCTTTTGATGTCATAGTTTACATCTTTTCATTTTGTGTATCCCTTAACTACTTAATGAAGTTATTATTGAGTTTCCTACTTTTGTCTTTAGTCTTCATAGTGGTTTTATGAGTGGGTGATCCACCACCTTTACTATGTAATTGCTTTTACCAGTGAGGTTTTTTCTTTTCATATATATATATTTTTATGTCTAGTCATGTCCTTTTGTTTTCTGTTAAAGAAATCTCTTTAACATTTCTTGTAAGGCTGGTTTAGTGTTGGTGAACTCTTAGTTTTGCTTTTCCTGAGCAACTCTTTACCTCTCCTTCAATTCTGAATGATAACCTCACCAATCAGAGTATTCTTGGTTGTAAGTTTTTTCCTTCCAGCACTTTGAATATATCATGCCACTCCCTTCTGGCCTGTAAAGTTTCTACTGAATCATCAGCTGAGTGCCTTATGGGTGTTCCAATGTAGGTAACTAGTTGTGTTTTTCTTGCTGCTTTTAAGCTTCTCTCTTTAAGTTTTGACATTTTAATTATAGCATGTCTCGGGGTGTGGATATCTTTGGGTTTGTCTCATTTGAGACTCTCTGTGCTTCCTGAATGTTGATGTCTGTTTCCTTCTCCAGGTTAGGGATGTTTTCAGCCATTATTTCTTCAAAGAAGTTTTCTCTCCCTTTCTCTCTTTCTTCTCCTTTTGAGATTACATAATGCAAATGTTAGTATGCTTGGAGTTGTCCCAGAAGTCCCTTAAACTTTTCTCATTTTTTAAAGTTCTTTCTTTTTTCTGTTTTCATTGTATCCACTAACTTGTTTTCTAGCCCACTGATCTTTACTTCTGTATCATCTTACCTACTCTTGGATCACTCTACTGTATTTTTCATTTCAATTATTGTATTCCTCAGCTCTGATCCTTTCTTTCTAGTATTTTGCACCTCTTTGTTGATGTTTTTGCTGTATACAACCATTCATCTTCTGAGTTCAGTGAGTGTCCTAATGACCATTACTTTTCATTATTTATCAGGCAGATTGCATATCTTTGTACCATTAAGATTTTTTTCTCTGAGGGTTTGTCTTCTATCTTTTTCGGGGAGCATACTTCTTTGTTTTTCCATTTTGCTAGGCTCTCTGTTTGTTTCTATGTGAATGGAAACAGCTACCTCTCTCAGCCTTGATGGAGTGGCCTTGTATATGTGATGATCCTTCTTATTCAACCTTACCCTAGTTTTCAGTTGTCTCTCAAACCTCTGTGGTTATGTAAACCTCCTAATTTATACTTGATAAGCCCCTGTTGTGGAGGGTGTACCTAGACTTTCAGTGTTCCAAGGGGTAGATTCTCATTTAGCATCTAGATTCAGGCTGATTAGAAGTCAGACTTTCAGGCAGCAGCTTTGAAAGTATGGAAATGTATCTATAGTTCTGGGGGTCACAGTCACAATCCCTGTCAGCGTCCAGACTAGGAGATCTAGAGATGTCCTCCTGGCAATAGTTGCAAATATCAGGGCTCCTGACGAGTGTAAGCTCCTCTTTGGAGAGTCTCATTGAGGTATAGTGAGGCCAAGGATGTGCACAGGGTTGGTGTTTCTCTGTTTGAGTTCCCTGGAAGTGCCTCCTTAGCATCTAGATGTGTTGGAAACTTGAAGCCTGTCCCTCAAGGAGAAGCTCCAGGCTGTGTTAATAAGCCTTTTTCACAGGAAGTTTGGCGTTGTGTTTCAGTCTATTGTCTGTACAGTGCCCTAGGTGTGGTGGCCTGCCAAGAACTGTTTTTCCAATTGTTACAGTGCCATGCAGCTCTGGAACTCCAGCCCCTCTCACCACCAGGGCCAGACAATTAAGAGGAGTCCCCAATGTGGATTGATCAAGTCTGCTGGCATTAACTAGGCAGCTTCAGAGTGTAACATGTAGGGCTTGTTCTCTGGCTTCAGAATAGGCAGTGAGGGAAAATGACTTGAATGCGGCTGCCCACAGGTTTCAGCAGTACAACAAAAGAGTGCCTTGTCTCAGCTCTTGCTTTGGTTTTGGGCTAAGAGTGAGACAGAAAGTGGTTTTAGGCTGGGAGTGAGAGAGTGTTGACTGCTTACATCTTCCAGCCCCAGCCAGCCTGAGGGAGAGTGTCACAGCTGCCTGCCTCTCAGACTTTAGTTAGGGAGCAGGAAAATGCCTTGTGTACACACCCTCCCATGCCAGCCAGAGAATAGGGGAGTGCTGCAACTGCATTATCTCTCTGGATTTAGCAAGGTGGTGAGATAGTGCCACAACTGCTTGCCCTTGCCTCTGAGAAATGCTACCTGTTCTGTAATGTTAGGTGGGAGCACAATAATGGTGTCTGCCAACATCTCAGTCCCTGAAGAGTGTTTCAACTGTCCAGCCCATCCAGCCAATTCTTTTACATTCACAAATGACTCTCCTTCACATATATTATTGGTACTTTTAAACGGCTGTTGTTTTGCTGGGAGTCTGTGAGAGTAAGAACCGACACAAGCCCTTTAAAAGAGGAATATGTTTCTCATAGCACTTTGGGTCACTTGGCTGTCAGTCCCATTGGCTTTCCAAGCCAGAATTTTTGGAGACTCATCTCTCTGATGCAGGTCCCAGGGGCTGAGCATCCTGCAGTGGGATACTAACTTGTTGCTCCTCCAGGAGAAGTGCCCCATCTTAGTAAAATCCCTCCCTATAATTGTGTGTCACTTAAGATGAGGATACATTCTGAAAAATGAGTCATTAGGCAATTTAATCATTGTGGGCACATCACAGAGTACACTTAAAAAAAACCTATATGGTGTAGCCTACTGCATGCCTGGTTATATGGTACTAATCTTATGGAAACACCATTGTACATGCAGTCTGTCGACTAAAAATTGTTATGTGGTGCATGGCTGTATTGTATGCTGCATTGTCAGGGGTTGGATATTTGCTGAAAGCCTTTCTTTGCCGCTCCTGCCCATCTTGTTGTGGTCCTCTTCATCCTTCATTGTGGAGAAGGTGTTCCTTTCACTCTCAGTTTCGTTCAGGGAGAATTGATCCATATGAAGCTGTATATTTGCTGTGTCTATGTGAGGAGGTAAATTCAGACTCTTCCTACACTGTCATCTTGAATCCACCTCATTCAGTGCTCCTTCTTTCTTCTTTTAGAAAACTTCCACAAAGAAGATAGACAACATTTTTGATGATAAATATAACACTTTCCACACAGGTCATTAAGAACCCAATCACAACCACAGAGTTGTACTGGAACCAGGTGAGGTCAGGTGGCTGCAGGTGTTTGGTGTCTTTGTGGTGCATGACAAACACCATCCAAAAGACTGCTGGATCTAGAGGTTTCATTGGTTGATCATGATAAATTCTTGGTAATTTTATAATATTCACTTTGTACCTAAAAAAGAAACCCAATGACATCAACATTGAAAGGCTGTTAATTTGCCCAAGCATATTATTCCCATGAAGGGTTTGAAAAGTGTCATTCATATGGTTTAAAATGAATGACATAGAATTGAAAAAGATGTAATATATTTATTTATTTGGGCCTCATAGAAATTTGGCTTTTATATTTGAGTTTTCTCTTTGACAACTATTTTAAAAGGTAAAGATGGAAGTTAGGGTGGGTAAGTTAAATTTTCTTTAGAAGAGGAAATGGTAGAAGCTGTTCTAAGCACTGTAACTCACATGGTAGAAATTCGTATTAAAGATGGTGCTGTTGAAGTTTTTAAAGAGTAATTGTGTCATCATGGATGAAATGCCTCTTCATCAGTCCTTGTGCTTCTACTCTTCGTGACTCTACTGTCTATTTTTCTCTCAGTAGACTGTGTGGCTTTTTGGAAACACATCAGTTTATGACACTTCCCTCTTCAAAATTTTCATCTGGCTTTTCATCCCATTGAGAATAAATTCCAATTTGTTTTTTGTCCTATAGGACTGTGCAAGTTCATACTCCTGGCAACCTCTTTGCCTATCACTTTGTCCCATGCACACTCTATTGTAGGCACATTGGCCTTCTAGGTTGATGCTGCCAAATATGTTCCCACACAAAAGCATATATAGCAATATTTTTAATAGACAAATGTGAAGCAACCAAAATATCCATGAAGTGATGAATTAGTAAATTAAATGTCCTTACAGTAGAATATTATTTAGCATTAGAAAGCTATAACAGGTAAGAAAGTTCAAAGCATTATCCTATGTAAAAGAAGCCATTTGTAGAAGCCCGTTTATTATATGATTCTGGGTTTATGAAATGTCTAGAAGGGCTAATCTATAAAGACTGAAAGTTGATGAATAATTACGTGGGCAGGGTGGAATGGGAAGTGTTTTCTAAGACACGTCAGACTTCTTTTCGTGGTGATGAAAATGTTCTGAATTTATATTACGGTGATGACTTCATACCTCTGTAAAAACAAGACATATATTTCAGTTCTGTACTTAAGCAGGTGAATTTCATGGTATGTAAATTATATTTCATTATAAAATTTGTTTAAAATGATAATGAAATCAATTTTTGAGCACAAAGAGATTTATAGTTTCAGAAATTTTAGGTACTGAATTGATATATTTTATGATATTTCTTTTGCTTTATCATTCTTTCCTTGTATGTGTTCTATCATAGTTTTAAAAATGTGTCTTTTTTTTACCATTGTTTATATAACTTTCCATTTTTTTGTAGAAAGTTGTTGCACCACTTGGTTACCCACTGTATCTATGGGGCTAAAATGCAACTTTGAAATAAATATCTGGATGAAAATAAAAGTAGATTTAAGGTGGATTACTTAATGTTAATAATTTGAAATTAGCCACTTAAAATAGCATGAAACTTATTCTCACCATAGACAAAAGAAGCTATGTGTAAATTCTATCTATTAAATAAAAATTGTGATACAAAGAGTCCTTAATGACTGTCTTCAAAGCATTGGGAAATATGTACTTGACGTTTTGTTGAAGTCCAATTTAACAGTTGCTCTCTTGATTTTCATATGAGCAATATTAACTGTTTGATCTGAAAATGAATGTTATCATGTTGATCTACAAATGAAGGAATGCCCAGCATAGTTATCCCATGGTCGATCAGCTCATAAATGCTGTTGCTTCCACAATGAGTTATAAAGGCTTTGGTTTTGTATGACACAGGGTTAGGTGGATTTCAGCAAACTATTAAGTATATGTCTTAGAATACAATGATAGTAGGGCAATATAAGGCACTGAAGACGCATTGTATTCTAGATAACAGATTGTTATACATGTGCATTAAAATATCTTTCAGAGCTCAAAGGAAGAAACACCTAAGTCTGCTGTAGAGGTAAGTGAAGGCTACATAGAAGATTGGTGTATGACTTGAGACTTGAAAAATGAAAACATGGTTGCCAGGTGGACAAAATTGAAAGAGAACATGCTGCATAAAAAAAAAGAATGTGTGAGACAAAAAATGAGGAAGGACTTTAGTAGAATATATTCTCTTAATGAAATAGTGGAGTCACTGAGTTGGAAAGTAATATGTCAAGGTAGAAGGAAGTTGGTGGCAGTGCAGGAATCAAAAGAAGGAAGGTTACAGGTATCCTTCCTCCTAGTCCTGTGAAAGAAATATGAGAGTTAATTGTTAATTTTGAAATTTTCAATAATAAATGTTCAATAAATTTGTTTCCTGGTCAACTATTATCATCTGGTTGGAGTTACCCTCATATCAGCGTTTGTTTTCTAGAGTCTCTCAAGAAAGGTCATTCTGGGAGATCCACTTGTAGAGTGGAGTATTTGGCACTAAAGTATCTGGTTTCTTGCCATCAAATCTCTATATAACCTGTTCAAGTAAAGAAAACGCCTTATTCCGTGAATCAAACATCTAAGATATAACATTTCAGAATCTGAATCGATTAAGAGGCATCTAATTAAACCTGTTCATTGTGACAGATGAGTTAATGAGGATAAGAGATACAAAGTAATGAGAAGTTCTAAAACAGTGATGTAATAGGCAAACATCTTTCATGTACTCTTTTTGTATTCAATCAAGTATGAATGCAATCATGATGTTTCATGCTTGGATTAGACAAATGAGATTATGAATGACAGTTTCAAGAGTATACAAATTTTTTTAGACAGTGATTACAATCTTAATGCCTAAAATAGTAGCAAATTATTAATGGTCTGCACATTTATTTTGGCTATTTATTATACTAGCCCTGATCTTCTAAATTTACGATTAATCTGCTTATTTCTTTATGAGTGATATGAAAAGAGGTTTACTATATCCACTTGTTCCATAAATGCTTTTATTAGAGTTTTTCATCTTTTGATTTACAAAAAGAGAAACGTATGCAATTATGTATCTGTGAAAATTATGTAATTTTGATATTTAATAATTTATCAATAATCATAAATAATTTCTACCTGATAGGTACATTTACCCTGTTTTAGAATACTAATTTTTAATCACTAATTCCAAGAGAAATTTCAAGTGGTAACTTTTTGCATGAATCCAGAGTATTACCACTATTGCTAGGTTGGAAAATTCTTTAAATGTAGAAAAGAAGAGCCTCTTGGCACTTTATAAATAACAGTGTAAGTTATTGAAAAATGTCAAATATCAAAGTGATGCTAAATTTTATTCAACCGACGACTAACACTTCAAGGACGCACTCCAAACATTGAAAGCATTGATTAATATGATTTCTTTCTTTTTTTAATTGAGGTAACATTGGTTCATAATATTATATGAGTTGTACATGTACAATATTGTATTTCAACTTCTTTGTAGATTATATCATTTTCACCACCCAAAGCCTTATTACCATCTATCACCATAGAGATGTGCTGTATTAAACTTTCTCTCTGTCCTCTCCACCCTTCCCCTCTGGTAACCACCAATCTAATCTCTGAATCTATGTGTTTGTTTGCTGCTGTTGTTATTCTTTTTATGTTGCACTTATGAGTGAAATCATGTGCCATCAGACTTTCACTATCTGCCTTATTTCACTTAACCTACTACCCTCAGGGTCCATCCATGTTGATGCGAATGGCAAGGTTTCATCTTTTTTTATGGTTCAGTGGTAGTCCATTGTGTATATATACCACATCTTGTTTATCCATTCATCCATTGAAGGGCCCTTAGGTTCTTTGCAAATCTTGGCTACTGTGGACAGTACTGCACTGAACATAGGGGTGCCAGTATCTTTTTAACTTGGTGTTTTGTGTTCTTTGGATAAATCCCCAGAAGTGGAATAGCTGGATCATATGGTAGTACTATTCTGAATTTTTTGGGGGGCTCTCCATATTGTTTTCCATAGGGGCTTCACCAGTTTATAATCCTACCAGAAATGTATGAGGGTTGCTTTTTCTCCACATCCTCTCCAATACTTATTTCTTGTCTTATTAATTGTAGCCATTCTGATAGGCACAAGATAATATCTCATTAAAGTTTTGATTTGTATTTCCCTAATAATTAGTGATGTTGAATATGTTTTCGGGCACCTACTGGCCATCTGTATATCTTATTTGGAAAAATGTCTATTCAAATCCTCTGTTCATGTTTTTACTGGATTGTTTATTTTCTTTTGTTGAATTGTATGGGGATTTTTACAAATTTGGATATTAACCCCTTAGAAGATTTATGATTTGCAAGTATCTTCTCCCAATTAAATTGTCTTTTCGTTTGCTGAGGGATTTCTTTGATGTGCAGAAGTTTTTAGTTTGAAGTAGTCCATTTGTTTATTTTTTCTTTTGTTTCCCTCGCCTGGTGAGACACTGTATTCAAAAAGATACTGCTAAGACCCATATTGAACAGCATACTGCTTATGTTTTCTTCTAGGAGTTGTATCCTTTCAGGTCTTACTTTTAAGTCTTTAATCCATTTTGAGTTAAGTTTTGTGCAGAGTTTAAGATTATGGTCTACTTTCATTCTTTTTCATGTGGCTGTCCAGTTTTCCCTGCACCATTTACTGAAGAGACTTTCCTTTCTCCATTGTATGTTCTTGGCTCCCTTCCCTTCTGTAAAATTAGCTGTTCATAAATGTATGGGTTTATTTCTGGGCTCTCAATTCTGTTCTACTGAGCTAAATGTTTCTGTGCCAGTACCACGCTGTTTGACAACTGTCGCTTTGCATCAAGTTTGAAGTCAGGGAATGTGATATCTCCAGCTTTGTTCTTTTTTCTCAGGATTGCTTTGGCTAGTTGGGGCCTTTTATAGCTCCATATAAATTTTGATTCGTTGTTATTTTTCTGTGAACAATGTCATTGGGTCTATAGTGATAGTATTGAATGTGCAGCTTGCTTTAGGAAGCATGGACATTTAAACTATGGTAATCCAGAAGCATGGAATATTTTTCCATTTCTTTGTGTCTTCTTCTGTTTCTTTCAACAATGTCTTATAGTTTTCAGTGTACAAGTCTTTCACCTCTCTGGTCAAGTTTATTTTTAGGTTTTTTATTCTTTTTTTTTTTTGCAATTGTAAATGGGATTGTATTCTTAATGTCTCTTTCTGCCTTTTCATTGTTAGTGTATAGAAACATAGCTGAATCTTGGATGTTAATTTTGTACCCTGTAACTTTACTGTATTCTTTTATTATTTCTACTAATTTTTTGGTGGATTCTTCAGGGTTTTCTCTTTATAAAATCATATCATCTGAAAACAATGATAATTTTACTTCTTCCTTTCAAATTTGGATCTGTTTTATGTATTTGTCTTTCCTGATTGCTCTGGCTATAATTTACAAAACTATGTTAAATAGCAGTGGTGAAAGTGGGCATCATTTTCTGGTTCCTGTTCTTCCTGGGATGGCTTTCAGTTTTTCACCATTGAGTATGATGTTAGCTGTGAGTTTGTCATATATGGCCTTTAGTATGTTGAGGTACTTTCCTTCTAGACTTATTTTATTCAGAGTTTTTATTGTACATGGGTGCTACAGCTTGTCAGATGCTTTCTCTGCATCTCTTGAGATGATCATGTGATTTTTACCTTCATTTTTTTCATGTGGTGTATCACATTGACTGATTTCCATACATTGAACCACACTTACACCCCTGGAATAAATCACACTTGATCATGATGTATGATCTTTTTAATGTATTGTTGTATTTGATTTGTGAGCATTTTGTTGATGACATTTGCATCTGTGTTCATCAGCGATATTGACTTGTAATTTTCTTTTGTTATGTGGTCATTGTCTTGTTGTGGAATCAGGGTAACGCTGGCCTTGTAGAATGAGTTAGGATGTTTCCTTTCCTCTTTGATTTCTGGGAAATATTTCTGAATGCTAGATATTATGTCATCTTTGTTTGATAGCATTCATCAGTCAAGCTGTCTGGTTTTAGGCTTTAATTTTTAGGAGTTTTTGATCAGTGTTTCAATCTCCTTAGAAATGATCAGTCTATTCAGATTCTTTATCTATTCTTGATTTAGTTTTGGAAGTTTGCATAGTTCTATGAATTTATCCATTCCTTCTGAGTCCCCAATTATTTGGCACACAGCTTTTAGTAGTTATTATAATCCTTTTTATTTCTGTGGTTTTGTTTTGTTGTAATTTCTCCTCTTTCATTTCTGATTTCATTTGTTTGAAACTTGTCTTTTTTTTCGGTGAGTCTAGCTAAAAGTTTGTCAATTTTGTTTATCTTTTCAAAGAAGTAGGTCTTTGTTTCATTGATTTTTTTCTATTGCTTTTCTTATTCTCTATTTCATTTATTTCCACTTTGATTTTTATTATTTCTTTACTTCTACCAATTTGGCGCTTTGTTTGTTCTTCTTTTTCTGGTTCCTTTAGGTATATTGTTAGATTGTGTACTTGATGTTTTTCTTCTTGCTTGAGGTTGGCCTCTATTGGTATAAACTACCCTTTTAGTATGACTTTTGTCTATACCATAAGATTTCACATGTCATATTTAAATTTTTCTTCAGGTATTTTTTGATTTCTTCTTTGATTTCTTCATTGAGACATCAATTGTTGACTGGCGTGTTATTTAGTCTCCACATGTTTGTGTTTTTTCCAGTTTTCTTTTTAAAGTGATTTTTAGTTTCATATTGTTGTGGTGAGAAAAGATACTTCGTATAATTTCAATCTTATTAAATTTATTGAGACTTATTTGTGGCTTAATCTGTGATATATCCTGGAGAATGTTCCATGTGCAATTGAAAAGAATGTGTATCCTGCAGTTTGTGGATGGAATATTCTGTTTTTATCTATTATGTCCATCTGGTCTAATGTTTCCTTTAAGGCTAATGTTTCCTTATTGATTTTCTGTCTGGATTACCTATCCATTGATATAAGTGGGGTATTAAGGGTTTCTAATATTATTGTATTACTGTCCATTTCTCCCTTTATGTCTGTCAATATAGTCTCTACATATTTAGGTACTCATATGTGGGTGCATAAATATTTACAAATTTTATATTTCTTCTTGGATTGACCCCTAATTACCATGAAGTGTCCTTCTTTGTCTTTTGTTACGGTCTTTGTTTTGAAGTTGATGTTTTTATGATATGAATATTCCTTCTCCAGCTTTCTTTTCATTTCCATTTGCATGGAAAATCTTTTCACTGTCAGTGTGTGTGTGTCTTTAGATCCAAAGTGAGTTCCTATAGGCAACATATTGATGGCTCTTGTTTTTTTTACCCATTCTGCCACCACATGTCTTTGGATTGAAGCATTTAGTCCATTTACATTTAAAGTAATTATTGATAGCTATGTACTGATTTCCATTTTGTTGATTGTTTTCTAATTGTCTTTGTAATTCTTCTCTGTTTCTTTCTTCTTGGCTTTGTCTCTTCCCTTGTGTTTTGATGCATTTTTGATTCTTATGTTTGCTTTTCTTTTTATTTATATTTCTTGGAAGTATTGTAGGTTTCTTGTTTGTGGTTACCATGAGGTTCATATATATCAGCCTTTATACAGAGAGGTCCATTTTCGGGTGCTAATTCCTTAATTTCAAGTGCTTTCTCAAAGTACTACATTTTTATTATCTCTCATGAAACAAGATTAGAAATCATCTTTTACCTCTTTTTATTCTGTGTATCCCTCAACTACTTATTCTAGTTTTAGTGAATTTTACTACTTTCGCCTTTAATGTTCATAATAGTTTTCATGTGTGGGTGTGAGGAAGATTGGCCTGGAGCTAACAGCCATTGACAATCTTCCTTTTTATTGAGGAATATTGCCCCTGTGCTAATATCAGTGGCAATCTTCCTTCATCTTGCATGTGGGACACTTCCAAAGCATGGCTTGATGAGCAATGCATAGATCAGTGTTCAGGATCTGACCCTGAGAACCCCAGCCTGCCTAAGTGAAGCGCATGAAGTTCATCTTAACCACTATGAAACAAAGTGGCCCCCACATAATAGCTTTTTAAGTGGCTCATCCATTGCCTTTACTAAATATTTGCCTTTAACACTGAGATTGTTTTTGGTATATTTTCTTATTCCTAGTGATTCACTCCCTCAAAGAAGATGCTTTAACATTTCTTCTAAGGCTGGTTTAGTGGTGATGGTCTCCTTTTGCTATTACTTGTCTGAGAAACTATTTCTTCTTCAATTATGAATGATAACCTGGCTGGATAGAGTATTCTTGGTTGCAAGTGTTTTCTTTCAGTACTTTAAATAAATTCTGCCACATCTTTCTTCCCTGAAAATTTTCAGCTGAAATATGAGCTTATACTGTCATGGGAGTTCCCTTGTATGTAGCTTCTTGTTTTTCCCTTGCTGATTTTGAGATTCTTTCTTTAGTTTTCGCCATTTTAATTACGATATGTCTTACTGTGTATCTCCATGGGTTCATCCTATTGGGACTCTATGTGCTTCCAGACCTGGATGTCCATTTCCTTCCTCTGGTTCAGGAAGTTTCCAGCAGTTAATTCTTCAAATAGGTTTTCTATCTCTTTCTTTCTCTCTTCTCCTTCTGTGAGACATATAATTCAAATGTTAGTATGCTTTATGTTGACACAGAGATCCCTTAAACTATTCTCATCTTTTAAAATTCTCTTTTCTTTTTGCTGTCTACTTGGGCAATTTCCACTATTTTGTTTTGCATATTGCTCTTCTGTTCTTCTGTGTCATCTAATCTGCTATTGATTCCTTGTAGTGTATTTTTCCTTTCAATTATTGTATTCTTCAGCTCTGATTGGTTCTTTCTTATATTTTCTAACACTTTGTTGAAGTTCTCACTGTGCTCCACAATTCTTGTCCTGAGTTTAGTGACCATTTTTATCACCATTCCTTTGAACTCTTTATCAAGTAAATTACTGATGTCCATTTCTTTAGGGTTTTTTTTCCTGGAGATTCATCCTGTCCTTGTTTTGGAATATAAATCTTTGTCTCTTCATGTTGTTTGCCTTTCTATGATTGTTTCTATATATTAGGTAAAATAGCTCCCTCTCCTAGTCTTGAAGGAGTGGCCCTGTGTTGGAGTATCCCTGCTGTAGACTGCATGTGCCAGATGACTTTGGGAGGCAGGCTGGAGCTGGCAGGGTCACAGATCAGGGAATTCCTGAAGTATGCTGAGTCTGGGCTGCCTTCACATGTCAGGTGGAGCTGGAGTGGGCACAGGCTGGAAGAGTCTTAGAGTACTGCATGTGGGCCATCTTGGCAGGATGGCTGTTGTATGATTGTGTGTGGCTGGGTGTTTCCTGGTGTGAGCCATACTGGGCTGCCTTTGGGGGATGCTTGGAACTGTTAGAGACACCATGCACCAAGGCTGCAGCTGGGGATGGCTGGAGCCAGAGTGGGCAGGGGTCAGGTTATTCCCAGTGTTCATCATGTGGGAGCCACTGCTGGGGAATAGTTGCATCAGAAGCAAATGTGGGATGGGTGGTTCCCAGAGTCTGCCTGGCCAAAGCCCACCTTGTGAGATGGTTGGAGGCAGAGTGGGCACTGATTTAGTGAGTTGAGGGCTTGCCTTACTGAGACTTCCTTTATGGATTTGCTGAAGCTGGTATGGACCAGGGTTTCATGGGTCACTGCAGCAGCCTTAACAAGCTGGCTAGAACATCTGGATCCCACTCTCTCCTGTGTTATCTGCTGGAGAGGAATGTAAAATATGGTGCTTGTTGAGACTTCCCACCCTGGAGAGAGTTCCAGCAGCTCCTTGCCTGTTTTGCAGATACTCTGGGGCTGGTAAATTGGATTTACTTCCCATTTAGTCTGGATGCTCTCAACCGCAGATTTTTTGCTATTCTCCAGGGCAGGCAAACCTGTACAACTCTCCTGTGATTTTGCTCCCTGCTGCCAATTGCCACATTGGAGGTGTGGATCCCCTCAATGCTATGTCTCCATCTCTCCTATCCTTTCCTATGTCTTTTCTTTGCTGTGTAGCTGTTATTCAGTCAGATCTCAGTTCTTCTTCATCAGGAATTGTTATACACAAAGGTGTAGATTCAGTGTGTCTGTTGGATGAGGTGAGCGCAGGGTCTTCCTATGCTGTCATCTTTGACCACTCCTGTAGTCTTACCTTAAATCACCATACATATAACCTTTTGAAGTAAGCCAACAGGGGTCCATAAGCTACTATAAGATTCATTAAATATCAACAGTAAAATCATTAAGAATTGTGTTAAATTTTTACAATTATTGAAATTTTTAGTAAACATTGTATTATATTTATTCTAGATATTTGAACCATAAAATAGGCATCTTAATTAGGGCTCCAGTTCAATAAAATAGATAGTATACCCGATTTCTGGTCAGTTAATGTATTCTGAATGACACAAATGGACAGATAACGTAATAGCTGAATCTTGGAATTTATCTTGAATCAATATATTTATTTAATTAATTAATTTTTTAAATCACACAATTAATATTTGAAAACAGTATTGTGAAAAGTTAGCAACGAAGACATCACAGTTTAAACATTTAAATTCTCATCATTGGAAATTATGTATTTTTCCAAATGATGTCCTTTGCGTATATACAGATTTACGTAGATTTAATTTTATTTCCAAAGAAGAGCATAATGCTTATTTTTTTAAACTTGGGTTTAGCTTTTTGTTTAGCAATGTGATGTGGACAGCATTCATCAATAATGCTTGTAATCTACCTGTAATTTCTGTATATCACATAACTTTCTTAGGAGGTCTGTAGGTTTGTTGATGGATAGCTATTTAAGTGCTTGAGGCTACATCCTGCACATAATATGTGGATGCACAAGTTTTTCTGCAGACAGTTTTCTAGATGTAGAATCACAGAGTTAAACGGTATGTTTAAATTTTATTTGAAAGGGTTATTCCCCATTATACTCCCTGAAAAATAATTTACTCAGATTCTTGTGTTTGATAAGTCATCTCTGGGAAAATAATTTATTGATTTAATTTATATTTCCTGAAGTGTCAGTGGTTTTGCTGTTTGTTATACATGATAGGTCAATTTTACTTCTGTGACTCACCTGTTCAATCCTCCATATTTTCATACTGGATTGTTTGTGTTTTGTTTATGACATAAGCTTTCTCATCATACAATGGATAGCAATCTTTTTTCTGCTATATGTGTTGCAGGATAGATTTGAGGAAAAACAAATTTGGCCAAGATTCATGATTGAACAATATTATTTACTGTGACACTTTA
This sequence comes from Equus quagga, assembly GCF_021613505.1. Classification (NCBI taxonomy): domain Eukaryota; kingdom Metazoa; phylum Chordata; class Mammalia; order Perissodactyla; family Equidae; genus Equus; species Equus quagga. Next base: position 102,452,258 of record NC_060269.1, on the reverse strand, counting down.
TTTTTTATTGATTTATTTATTATGGCACTTTCTATTTTTAAAATGTGTCGATTTTGCAGAGGAGTCTCATGGGAAAAACTGTGATAAATTTATCCTATAATTCTCTCAGCATCAAAGTTTTAACTTGTTTTAAAAATACATTTATGCCATAGACTGGGGAACATTTGTTTTGAGACTTTGATGATGGTCCCTTGATGAGGGAGTACAGATAAATGTTTCTCAACTTGGACCACTTTGATCATAAAGTGAATCCCTGATGTGTAGGATCCAAGAAGGCCTTGAGAATCCTTGTGGTTTGATTTACACATTTTCAAAAATGCACATAATTTTTGTATTCTTTGCATTTTTGTTGATTGTGGTGTGTCATAGTGTGGTTAGGTTTAAAAGGAAACGGTTATTATATTCATTTCTTGTCATGCCAAAGGATGAGACAGCAGGCTTCTGAGAAAAGAAATAAGGAATGAGAGATGCTTATCTAGTGTGGTTACATAGAATAAGAATCATTATTTCAAAAATTCATTATTTCTAAATCCACATACATTTCACTGGAAAAGGAGTTAAACTGCATGAAGGCAAACATCTTGCCATGTCTTTAGGCAAGGAGTCATGCTGAGGTTGGATGCACACTAAATCCAAGTAGCATTAGTGGTCTCCCAAAAGGAAATTGAAGGCTGAATCATTTTATACAATTCTAACTATGGAATAGTTTCTTTAGCAAAAAGAAATCCTTATCTTTTATCTTTAGCAAAAGATAAACTACCAAGTTCTGCATCAAAATGAAGTTAAAATATTCTAAGCACTTGCACAATAATATCGATAATGTCAATCGACTACTTAATATTCTCGTGTCCGTATGCAATGTTTGAAACAATTAAGCTTAATAATTTTTTTTGGCATAAGTTTTGAGTTGGAATAATAAATTTCAGTATATACTCATATAGTTTTATTCCTAATATATTTTTTCCTAAGTCTTTTTCTCTTTGAATAACATACTTCTAACTCTTAAAGAGCAAGTAAATTCCTTTAATACAAACATTGATCTGAGAAGGTAAATTGTGAAAGGTTATTTTGTCTTAAGAGGAAGGGACCCTTACATCATATGTTCTTCTTTCTGGAATAAACTGGAGAACTCTTATCTATGAGGCAGTGTAGCTTCAGGCCTCAGCTATAACTACTCCCTTTTTCCTTCTTTCCTGTTTTAGCAAACTTCCAGCAATGAAACAGACAACATTTTGTGGTCACAAATACAGCAGTTGCTACACAGGCCAGCAGGAACCCAATCACATCTAAAGAGTGGTACTGGAACCAGGTGAGGTCGTGGGAGGCTGGTTGCAGGTGTTTGACTCCTTTGTGGTGCATGACCAACTCGATCCAGAAGACAGCTCGATGTACAGGTTTCATTGGCTGATTGTGGTGAGTTTTTGACAATTTCATAGCATTTTATGTATATCTAAGGGAGAAACACAAAGATAGCACAACTGAAATGAAGTTATATGACCTATGCATATCATTCCTATGTAAGGCTTTTGAAATGTGCCATACGTATGTTGTAAAATCAATGTTGTACAATTGCAGAAGCAATAGTAAATTTTTATTTGGGTCATCATAGATGGTTTGGCTTTTCAATTAGAATTTTATGAATGATAAATATTTTAAAAAGTGAAGTTAAGTTGGCATAATGTAATCTTTTCTTGCAGAGGAAATGATATGAGACATTGTAAGAGGTATATATGAGATGGTGGAAATGCAGTTGTAGGATGGTCCTTACAAAATATTTAAAGAAGAATTGCATCATCCTGGGTGAATTGCTTCCTCACCAGTCCCTGTGCTTCTACTCTTCTCTTCTACCTTGTGGTCTTTATTTTTCTTCCTCCAACCAGAATCACTTTTGAAATAGACATCCAATACGACAGTTTCCTGCTCAAACTTTCCGTCTGGCTTCTCCTCCCTTTTAGAATAAATTCTAAATCTGGTGGTTGCCCTACAGGATCCTATGTGTTCATATCCCTGGCAACCTCTCTATCACTTTATTCCATGCAGATCCTGTAGTAGGTACCTTGGCCTTCTAGCTCATTCTGGAAGTTACCTAAATTGTTCTCACCTCCTCATCTTTGTAAACCTAGTCTCCTCTGTCTCTCTCCTGGACCATTTTTCCCTGCAACACCTCAAAGCTTGCTTCCACCTCCTTACAGTAGAGGTGGTAACATCTCAGAGAGGCTTTTCCTGGCCATGCAATTATAGAATCCCCCACATTTCTTTGTGGGGTTTTTTTTGTATTTTTTTGGTGCTATTTGATTCCTTAGAATTTCTAAATACAGTACATTTTGTAAAACATTCCTTTTAAGTATGAGATATATAAGAAAAATGCACATATCCTAAATGAGCAGCTCAAAATTTCAATATTAGCTAGAAAATTGTTTTGAAATGCATACACTAATGTCTCGACTCGCAGGTATTGATATAGGATTCCACAGCTACATAGAAGCACCGCAGTTTCCTGGACCCTTTCACTACTCCTTTTCCTGAATTTTAACTTTAAATACTGTAGTCTAGTTGTCTTGTTTACCTATTGGAATTATAGTATGTACTCATTTGTTTTTGTCTTTTTTCTAGCAGCTTTTGATTGATTACCTGGCTGTATTATATTTGATTGCATGACAACACCAGAAATTATCTCTTCATTTATTGATTAACATTTGGATTGTTATTAATTTACTGGCTATTACTACTAATGCTGTCATGAGCATTCTTGTATATGTCTTTTAGTTTACATATTTATGCATGCCTGTTGCATAATACCTAGAAGTGGATTTGAGGAGAAGTTGCATGTGTGCTTATGATTTATTTGTTGACTCTGAACTATTTAGAAAGGTATTGCTTAATTTCCAAAATTTAAAGATTTTTAGTTATCTTTCTTTTGATAATTTATAAAATTTTAGTCTGTCCAGACGATATACTCCATATGATATGAAAATTTTCAAGTACTGCATTTTGGTTTATGCCACAGCACATATGGCCAATTCCATTGATAATTCTGTATGCTTTTTAAAATTGTGTTTTCCTCATTATCATATAAATAACATAGGTTACATTTTACATATATGTTCTTCATAACATTTTTTACATCTTCTTCATATCTATTCATTATTTCGTCACCTTCTGCTATGTTCATGAGAAACGTACTTAAAAATGTTCTATTATGACTATAGATTTGTTGGTTTCCATTTTTCTTTTTGTCTACTTTTACTTTGTTTATTTGGAGGATTTATCTGTAGATGCTACCAATTAATAATTTGACTTCTTTTGAAAGACTAACCTATTTGCCATCATAAAGTATTTATCTTTATTTTTACTAGTGCTCCTAGTCTGCTGTGTCTGATAGTAGTACAGGTACAGCATCTTTCTATGGTTACTGTTGGAATAGATCTCTTCCTTCCTTTATACTTACAATCTTCTTATACATTTCCAGTAAGCCTGTTTGTAAACAGTACACATAGTTAGTTTTTGAAATCTAGTTTGATAATCTTTGTGTTTAAATGATTTAGTCTGTTTAGATTTACTATAAGTAGTGGCATCTTTACATTTGCATCTACTATCTTGTCTTGTATTTTCTTTCCTATTTGTCCAACCTGCTTTATATTTCTTTTTCTATTTTTTCTTGCCTCATTTAAAAGTATTTTTAAATTCAATTGTACTACTGTTTTCTTCTTGATAATACATATTTAAAGTATTCCTAGGGGATACCGTCCTTATAAGGGAATAACGCTGATAGTGGTAATAAACGCTGCATTGATGGTCTCCATGCTAGGCACTACAAATTCCACATTATTCTTCTTTGGAATTCGAAAAAAGTTAACCATTAACGATTTATTTCATCAATATTAAAATTTTTTCTGCTTGAAAGCACACCAATCAGAGGGTGAGAAATCAACCCCCAGAATCAGCGAATATATGTGCAAATCAAATGTCTGATAATGCATAAAATATTCTTACAGTCCAATAATGAGAAGACAAATAACTCAATTAAAACACTGGCAAGGGATTGAAATAGACCTTTCTCTAAGTAAGATAGATGAATGAATATAATGAAAAATCCTCAGCAAAATACCAGCCACTGAATCTAGCAGCATATAAAAAATTATACAGCATTTTCAAATGGGATTTATCCCAGGATGCAAGCGTGGTTCAATAGAAAAAATCCATGTAATAATCCACATAAAGAGAATGAAGAGAAAAAAAACACATGGCCATCTCAATCGATGCAGAAAAACTTTGAACAAAATCCAACATCCTGTCATTGTGAAAACAGCCAGCAAAGTAGTATTAGAGGCAAGTTATTCAACATGATAATGGTATGTATGAGAGCCCATAGCTAACATCATACTTAATTAGAAAAGACTGAAAGCTTTCCCCCTAAGATGAGGATTGAAACAAAGATGTCTGCTTTCATCACTCCTACTCTACATTGTACTGAGAGTTCTTGCCAGAGCAAGTAGACAAGAGAAAGAAATAAAAGTCATCCAGATTAGAAACAAGAAGTAAAAGTATTTCTGTTCACAAAGGATATGATCTAATATATAGAAAATCCTAAAGAAGCCACAAAGAAAAGTATTAGAGCTAATAAAGTTATTCATGCACAAAAGTCCATGTATTTCTCTACACTAACAATGAAAAATGCAAAAAGAACATAATTCTATTTACAATAGCTTCCAAAATAATGAAATATTTAGGATTAAATTTAACTATGGCCGTGCAATTCTTGTATCCTAAAACTTAAAAATATTGCTGAAAGCAATTAAAGAAAACAAATTGAAAGGCATCCTATATCCACAGGCTGGAAGACTTAGCATTGTAAAAATGGCAATAAACTCCAAACAATCCACAGATTCAATGCAATCCCTGCCAAAATTCCGATGGCCTTTTTGTTAAAGTGGACAAATTGATCCTGAAATTCATATGGAATACCAATGGGACCTGAACAGAAAAAATAATCTTGAAAAAGAAGAACAAAGTCCACGGACTCATACTTCCTGACTGCAAAACCTACTACAAGTCTACAAAAGTCAAGACTGCCTTGGACAGATGTTGATATCAATAAAACAGATGTGAGAATCCAGAAACATGCCTTCACCTTATGGTCAATTGATTTTTGACAGGGATGCCAAAACTCTTCACTGGGGAAACAATTGCCTTTTAAAATATGGTTGTGGGAATATTGGATATCCATATCCAATGCGAAAAAATGAAGTTGGATTCTTACCTCAGTTACAAAAATTAACTCGATGTGAATCTAAACCCAAATGTAGGAGACAAAATTATATAACTGTTAGCGGACAGCAGGAGTAAACCTGGATCTTGCCTTTGACAACGGTTTCTTGGCTATGACACAAAAGCACAAGCAACCAAAGTAGGAATAGTTATAATTAGACCTCATGAAAATGAAAAACTTTAGTGCACCAAAGGACACTATCAAGAACTTGAAAAATCATCCCACGGAATTAGAGAATGCATTTGCAAATCATGTATCTGATAAGAGAATGTGTCATGAATGCATAAGCAGCTCTTACAGCTCAACAACAAAAAGACAAAACAACTCAATTGAAAGGTGGGTAAAGATTCTGAATACACATCTCTCCAAGGAAGATATAAAAATTGTCAATAAGCAAATGAAAAGGGGCTCAATATCATTAGGCCTCACTGAAATGTAACTCAAAATCACAATGTGTTATCACTTTGCAACTACTAGGATGGCTAAAATCAAAAAAGTGGAAACAGATAAGTAGTGGCAAAGAAGTGAAGAAATTAGAAATCTCATATGCTGCTGCTAAGAACATAAAATGGTACGACCACTTTGGAATACAGTCTGCCAGTCCTCACATGTTAAACCAACTATTATCATGTACCCGGCAATTCTACTCCTAGTAAAACACGAAATCCTGACACTTAACGTTACATCTCATATGTTCAGGGCTCCTTTCAAGGACTGAAAACAGAAGACAATTCTAACAAATAGTATTATAACATTTATAACTACATCAGCCAAAAAATTACAATAAAAAAGCCCCTTGTAAAAAGGTAAGGTATTCACACATCTTGTAAAATTCCAGGCTTTTCTGTACAATACTGAAAAAAAAGTAAATGAATGTATTGTTAATACCGTTTCCGAGAACTGCCTGGTGTTTTCAGCACTGAACGGGTGTCGAACACGTGAGGTAAAATGATAATGACAAGATTTTGTGTTTTAAACTGCAGATTATTTGCCTGTTCTGCTTTTTTTCCACCTTGCCCAATCAAAAAATTCTCTAAATTGTGCATTATATGACAATCCACACGTTTCTCAGGTCAGATTATACCAGTCAACTCAGTAATTCAGAAACAAACATGCCATCCATTTTAGCATGAGGCCTTCCACAACACCCGGGAGTGTTAAAGAGACTAACTCTTGGGCTGCTTTCAAGGACTGCAGGATCTTCAAGGCTTTCTGGGAGTCACTGTGTGGATTGCAAGTCACTTAAATCTCCCCATTTAACTGCCTCTTCTGTGTGCCCTGCTTCCCTTTCTGGATTGTCTCTCTTAAGAGTTTCAGGCTCTCTGCACCCCTCTGTTCCAAATATTTCAAAGGGATGTGTAGGGCATGAGGGAGATGACAGATGTCCACGTCCACATGACGCCTGGTGTGCACATTCCCTTAGGCCTGATGACCAAGAACAGGTTGGGTGATCCAGAATTTAGAACTCGCTTAATATAAGTGAGAAAAACTCACTCCTCTTCTGGACTCAGAAAATGCACTGGGCAGCACATATTGGTGGCCAGGAGCCACTAGTCCTGCAGGTAGTGACAGTGGTTCTGCTCTCTGCAAGCTGGACAGTGAGGCTTGCGGCTTCTCAGCCTAATACAGCAGAAAGTCCTCTGAAGGCATCAAAGGGCAGCAGGCTGCCACTG
>NC_060269.1:102443901-102445216 GCF_021613505.1 Equus quagga | reverse complement strand
CTGCCACTGTAACACAGGTCCAGACCTGTAGCGATCTTCAACACTTCCAGCCTCTGCAGGCAGCGCAGGATTCCAGTTACTACACTGAGGACCTCGCCATCTGAGCAGTTGGTCACCATCTCTGTTGGGAGAGGTTGGCTAGAAGGCCTTGAAGGCCAGGCCTGCCGTCAAAGTGAATAGACTGTGATTTGGCCCTGGAAGCGCAGGACGCTGGCCAACCTGAGAGGCTGTCTGGCCAGCACAGAGGCATCATTAGCCAGGTAGTGAGTGGGCACGCTGTCCCAGCCATCAGTCACCAAGTGACAGCGGTGGACCAGGTCCAGAGCCCTGGCTGATGTTAGTGCCTGAGAGTAGCACAAGCAACCCAGGTCCTAATCAAGTTGGCACAGACAGGCTGTTGCCAAAAACACCTTGCGCTGCCATGCCAGTGCCTCCGCATGCAGCACTTGGCAGGCCAGGTTGCTCCTTTCTACTAGCTCGTGGTCCACAAGGCCAGGGCGGCGACACCAGCTGCCGCCATGCCCACCACTGCCCACGACCAGTACGGACGTGGTCCGCAGGCACAACTGTCCAGACACACCCAGCGCAGGCAGGACTTTCTGCTGACTCTGCATATAATCTCATCTCCAGACAGAGCGGCCTTCCTGGGCAGGTGACACCACATCCAGCTGCTGTGGCTCCTGCTCCACCAGAAGAGCTGCAGCCAGCCTCTGCTTCAGGGAGCTCAGCTCTTCCTCTGCCCTGGAAAGCCATTTTTACTCCTGTGAGTTGCCTGTACACATGCTCCATCTATTTTCATGTTGGATTGTTTGTCTTTCTGTTTGTGATTTGTGATGTGTCTCACTGTACAATGATTGCCAACCTTTATCTGTTACGTGTGATTCAGGATAGAGTTGAGGACTATTAATTAAGACTATATGCGTGATTTAACAATATTATCTAGCATGGCACCATATTATTTCTATAAACCTGTGTCAATTGTCGAGAGGAGTTGTATGGAAAACCCTCTGATGTACTTTTCCTATAGATCCCCTAGCATCAAAGTTTTAAGGTGTTTTTAAAATATTTTCATGCCTGATGCTGGAGAATGTTTGTTGTGAGATTTTGATGTTGGACTTCTTGACCAATAAAGATAGATATGTTTTTCTCACCAGGATCACTTGGAGCCTAAAGTGATTCCCGGATGTGTAAGTCTTAGCGGGTGTTGAGCATCCGTGTCATTTGTTTTACCTATTATTTCCATAATTTTTAGATTCTTTGCATTGTTATTGATTATGATCACTCATAGTGTGCCTAGGTTTAGGAAAATGATGAT